>NC_133399.1:68969563-69272593 GCF_047511655.1 Castor canadensis | reverse complement strand
ATTCATTCCTATACTGTGAGCACGTGAAACCCATTCAAGATTTTGGTTTCCTTCCCTTGCCCCATCCCTCCCTTGCACAACTTCCCCTTAGTATGACCCGTGTCTCATAATATTCCTACATTTGTTTTGGGTCTAAAATTCGCATATGAGGGGGACAGGCAGCTTTTGGGGTTCTGAGTCTAGCTAACTGCACTTAAAATGATATTCTCCAATTCCTTACATTTACCTGTGAATGACAACGTTTCATTCTTTTTCTTGGCTGAGTAAAATTCCATTGTATATAAATACCACATTTTCTTAATCCATTCATCAGTAGTGGGGCATCTTGGAGCAGCCATCTTTTGAGGGCTTACTTCAGCATTGCTCAGAAGAAAGCAAACCTCCTTAACAGTAAAAACACCATAACAAATAAGATACGGAAATATAATAAAAATTACTGAAGACAACTACTATATTGTTTATATCCATTCAAAAGTGTAAAAACTAATATAAAATGAACTATAAAATTAAAAATTAATTAATGCAGAAGTAATAACAAAAGCAAGAAATTAAGTAAGATGCAGGAAAAGGGCAAAAAGAAGGAGGGTTAAGTAAAAACAATTAAAATAAGAAGAAAAGCAAAAGAATTTGAGGAAGATAAAAAAGAGATTAAAAATTTGATCACAAAATAAAAAATACATAAAGTAGAATAAGATAAAAAGAAAAAGAAAGAGAAAGCCAATATTTTAATAACAAAATAAAAGCAATATTAAAATATAATATAAAAAGTGATACAAACAAAGACTTGGAGAAACTTCTTTCTAGTCCTCAAATATTACAATATGCCTGGCTAAGGGTAGGGTAGAACATCTCAGCTAAAGTCTTTTGCAGTTCCTATTTTCTCCTGCCTTACTGGTTGATGCTGTGTGTGGGCTTAGGGCCATATCACTAAAGGGTATGTTATCAGTGTCAGGGCTGCATTCACCTTAGAAGTTTCCCTTCTTTGCATACTGGGAACTCCTGCTTGGTCTCATTGAGCTTTGTGACTTGTGGACCAGGGCAGTTACCACTCTTTCTAGAAGTGCCCCATTTTGTGCTGTCAGGCAGCAAACAGATGATCTGAAGTATGTCTCCAGTGTGCATCAGAGAATGGGGCAAGCAACCAGATCACTGAGTTCTATACTAGGGTTGGAACTTCCAGGAAACCAGGCACTGTGCCTGTTGGTCTTATCCCTTACATATTCCATCCAGCAGTAAATCACCCTGAGAGATGGTTGAAGCTGTGGAAATCAAGCCATCTGCTGGTCCTGGGCTAGGTATTTTCAGTCCCATTGCAGGGAGTCAGCTCTAGAGGCTTGACAATTGCCAGCCACATATTTGAAACTCTCAGTACGTACAGTAATCTACATGCAGCAGAGCTTGCTCATAGCCACACCACAATACCTGCCACATCTGGCACTCCATGCAACTTAAACTTCTCAGTTTGTCCATGTCTTACCCTTCCATTCTCCATAACATTTCTTTGTAGCCATCTCCCATCCAAATGGTGTGACAGACTCCCTGATTTGTGATTGTTCCTTGTTTTAGTTCAGGTAGCTCGGTCTTAAATAATAGACCCCCACTCAAGATAGCACCTGGCTGTAACACTCTAAGATAATGAGAATGACCCATCTGATTTCTTCTCTAATGCTAGGTTGCCACAGAGATGGAATCACCATCACACCAAATCCCTAAACTGGATTTAAGACTTGCAAGAACTGTGGCTTCCTCTTGCCACTAGGAGTGCCAGTCTTTGGTCAATACTGTTTCCTGCTTTACAGTTTTAGCTTTGGTTTCCCTTATCTCTGAGAGAGCAGGAGCTGGAGCTATATTCTCTTTGCTACTTTTTTCTGTGTCACTTTTCTGCTTCTCCATGCTTTATACCTGTGCTGTCACCTATTTTTTGATTCCTGGTGTTCTTCCTCTTCTTTTGTCTTTGAAATACAGCCCCTGTTTGTTAATCTGACTTCTCATTCACAGAGTCACACAGAGGAAATTTATAATCTGCCATACTACCCCAGAGTCTAGAACCTTAGTTTTATTAGCAAGGTAAATATTAATATTTATTTCCCATACATGAAGGCCTGTGTTGATTTCAAATAAGGTATAGTCTTAAGTGGTGATGAAATTCAGTAAGGATTTTTTGAGGATCGTTACTGAGCATCCCCCAGGCTGGACTACCACCTCCGTTTTCACCACCACTTTTCCCCATGTTGTAAGGTACTGCCAAATTAAGACCACGTCACATGTGGAAAGGAAAGATTTATTAGTCCAGACTGCAGCCCCCTGCCCTAAGATCAGGGAGCAGCTACTTGGGTGAATTGGGTAGTGGGCTTTATAGGAGGGTCCAAGCCAGGGGGAAGGGAGAGAGTTTCTGGTCTCTGATTATCTGTGATCACCAGGTGGAACAGGTTGACATGCCTGGCTAGTTGAGTAACTGGAAGTTCCTGAGTTGTTTTGCAAGCCGAGAAACAAGCAGGCAGGGAGAAACAAGTGGTCATAAATCAGGGGGTCTGGTTTTAAGGTGGTAGCCTTGGGACCTTCTGCCCACCCCATGAATGCCAGAGACCTAACACATGTCTTGCTTTCTTTTGTGAGAGTGTCTGGCTGTGGGACTGGAGTCTATGCTGTTGGGTATGTGGTTGTGGTGGTTTTCATGCCTGAATGTCTGATCACCTTGGATTTTTAGGAATCCTTAGGTAAATAAGGAATGCAATGAGAGTTGTTTGTCATGAAGTACAGAAAATCAGGAAGAGTACTGGTACTTTTAATCTCATGGAATTTTAAGTTGCTCAGAATTTTGTAATATTTTGATTTATGTCACAATCATTCCCAGTAATGTACTGTCTTCACAAAATTAAAAAGTAAAACTTAGGTATATTAATTGGATAGTTATTTTTTTCTTGGACTGGAAGTGTGGACCAAATGGTACAGTGCCTGCTTTGCAAGCATGAAGCCCTAAGTTCAAACCCCAGTTCAACCAAAAAAAAAAAAAGTTACTTTTTTCTTTAAGTGTAGGTGATGTTCACCTTTATTGTCCTCTTCTCTAAGTAGTATTAGTTGAACTAATACAAAGGAGAAAGTGCTCCCTGAAATCTCGGTCTTTCTCTCGCTCTCTGTCTCTCTCTCTCTCTCTCTTTCTCTCTCTTCCTGTCTCTCTCTCTCTCTCTCTCTCTCTCTCACACACACACACACACACACACCACTTTGTAAGTGTATATATAATAGGATATATGTATGCTGACCTATATAGATAAACTAAAATGATTTAAATAAATGTTTCTGTCTCTTTCTACTTCTTTCTCTGACTCAAACATATCATATTTTACTTTGATTACAACTCCCCCAATATCTGATCATATTTCTGTTGATAAAAAAAATACCACATGTTCTCAGATACACACAGACATAGATATACACATGGCTATTCAAGTGATTGCTAAATATTTCTTCACTAAAATGCCACATATTAGTTATTTTTATTCTTGCCTGTGATACTTCTAAAGGAAAGGAAAATAAAGATATCAAAGGTAAGTAAATTTAGAATTTCAGATTCATACAGGAGAATATTATGCACACTATAGCATGCAATTTAAGGGCATAGGGATTGATTAGTAGTCTCATATATACTTTAAAGCAGTGCTTGAGTCATTTGACAAATAACACTACAAAGAGACTCTGACTCCAGGGTGCTTTAAATAAATTAGGTAGCTGTGCTGACAAGACTTCAAAGTTACATGTGACAAGAGATATGTGTGAATTTAATTCTAGAATTGTAGATTTCTGTCATCAAAGTTTTCTATTTAAGCAATATCCATAGGAATTAAAATTAAATTAGATCCCTTCAAGCCTTACATTTTATGAACAATGGCATTTTATAAATGGACTTTTGTTTCAGGGTGACAGAGTGGATGGATGTTTTAGATATTGGGTATGCCTACCTACATTTTTGAGACAATATCATTTATGACTAAAATTATTCACAAAATTAGTATAGCTTTGCATATTTGCATATATCAACCTAGTAAGTAGCAGGAATTTACCTGATACATTCAAATATACCTGTGATGCAGGTGGGTAGATGTAAAATATCAAAATCTTATTTGAAACTACCATCATCTTAAGGAGCAATTGTCTGTTGAAAATTTGTAATTGTTTTACCTCTGAGATTATTTTCCCTAATCAGTAATAACTTGCTTAAATTACTTTAAATTACTTTAGATTATTGCCCTTAACATGCCCTCATAACATTACTGAATACATAGGGTTTCACACTTTAGTTCATATATCTGCACTTTACAATCTATTTTTATTTTATATTCTCTATGGGCCAAATGTATTTTTGAGACCTAGTAAGCAAATAGACAATATAAAACTTTACACAGAGAAGACTTAAATTTTGTGCTTTCAAGTAGAATCAATCAAATGTAATCTACACTTTCATTCGTATTTGGAGTAAGATGCTAACTTAACAAACAAAGTACAAGTCATTTGACTTTAGAAGGTGAAAGACTTTAGCTTTGTAGACTATCTTCATTTTAAATTAAAAATTTGGAGTTGGAATTAGACATGTTTTGCTTAAGATAGGAAAAAGAAATCAGCAAAATGTATGAGGAGAAAGGCTATCCTTTTTTCCAGACAGCAGCAATTAAAACTGGCAGCCTGTAAGAATAGTGAAATCCAACTCTGTGTGCACTCTGTGACCTAGTGTTTGAAAGCTGAAAGCATCACTCCTTTGTGTCTAATTGAATGATTGAATGATTGGAAGGATAGACAAGTTCCAATCCTTGTTTGACAACAGAAGAAAGGATTTTCTTAAGAGCTGTCTTTTAAATTAAACACCATGCTTCTGGGTTGGAATCAATATTTTCTGGTTTGTTTTCTTTAGTTAGTCTTCTACTTCCTTGTTCTTGTCTGTTAAATTAGCACAGTGTGATGAGCTCAGCTGAAATCAGCCTTTCTATTAGATAGGGCCATTGTTTCTCAGATCTGTCCAAATGCCAAGAATGTGGTAATATTCAACCAACAACATGGGGTTGCTTTGTCTGAATAGCCCTTGAAGAAATGTGATGAGATCAGGTACTGAGAAAAGTGGTGTACAATCACTTAATTTTCTCTAGTGAAGCATTTCAAGTTTGTAGACTTGGAGCAGTTACTTGATGCAGTTTTCTAGTAGCTTCTTAAACTTACAAAGATTTCAGCTCTAGAGAGAGCTATGTGGAAATTGACTTCAGATTTTGACATACGTAAACTATGATCTCCACTATTTTCAGAAAGTAAGCTTTTTCTTCTGAGCACTTTACTAAAAGTATTCTCCATGACTTAATTTTTCTAAGTTCTCATTGAAATGTTTCCAATTTTTACTTCATTAAAGCAAAACTTCTTGAAAATATAATTTTATGAAAGAAATATGGAATGTGAGGAAAGTTATAAAAAGGCACAAAATTAAGCTTTAAGTCAAATAGACAAATTATGTCCAATAATCTTTCATTATTATAGGTTCTGTCTGCAATTTGATGACAAATAACTAGCAATTACTGTGAGTTACTGTTTTGTAAGAGAAGTTTTAGCTTTTGCCTTCTATAAGATGGATATCAGAATTATTTTAAAAAAACGTAAGTTCTGGATAATGATAACAGTCACTGAAAGCAAATATGTGCAGGTGTTGTGAAGAGTAAGAGGAGGAAGGAGTTGGGTGGGTGAGGAGTAGGCTGGGCAGTGAAGACTGTGGAGACCCACAGCCTAGAGCTTAAGACTGCTTCCTCTGGACTGTGACTTCAGTTCTGTCACAAATGTGATCAAGGATATTCTTGCTAGTATGTATCAAGTCATTGGTTTCTTATCCATAAAATATGGAGAAAATAGATAACACCTCACTGGATTTTCATTGAATTAATATAAGCTGACGCATGTAAATATCATGTTTGAAACATAGCAAGTGGTCTACAAATGTCGGAAATTATAATATTATTAATAATATTATAGTCATACAGGCAGTATTTAGTATTACGTGTTAATGAAAGAACTCTATTCCTCATGTAGCATTTTCAATGAAGATATTTCTCTCTTTCACTCTCTGAAATAATACTTAACTATATAAAAATAATTTTGAACATTTTATATAATACTGAATTATATTCAATCCAATATAATAAAAGTAATTTAGTTGGTATTTTAGAGATATTTAGAAAAATAGCATAAGATGACAAGATGTAAAAGCAAAAAAGAAAAACTAAAATGTAGGAAATACATATTGTATATTAAATTCTAAGGCCAAAGTAAAGCTTTATCACAATAATTAAGTTAATAAAAATAATGACAATAATAGCATACTGCTATAATATCTTTCCATTGACTAAATACCATCATTTGCAGTAATTTATTACTCATCAGTATTTAGGGGGATGTGTATTATTTTCTTTTGGCTAACTGTGTCTCGGATTAAGCAATTTGTGAGAAATTCACACAGCTCTTAGATGCACAGAGTGGCAGATGAGGAGCTAGATCTGTACCTCCTCATTTATTGTCCTGTTTCATTTCTACTTCATCTCATTTATGTCAGAATATGCCTGCTTATATAACACATTCAGATCCTGAATTAGAATTTCTACAATAGAAAGGAGAGCTTCTAGGATCTGATTTATTTAGTAGCTAGTTTATAATTTCATGCAAATTAACTTAGTAGATCGGAAAAAGAGGTAAAGAGGAATAAATATACTCAAATCCTATATATCTGACTTTTTCAACTAAATCACTAATATCCCCTTGAGTAACCTCTCCATCTGGAAGTAGTTATGTAAATTAAAAGCTTCACTATGCCTAACAATGTCATTGGAAGAGAGTAAGATAAATGACTGATGTTATAAAACGTTGAGAAAACAGTAATGTAATCTTGGTCTGGAACTTAGAAGGTCTATCCAATATGAGAAAGAACATATTTTGGTTTTATGTCAGATATATATTCATTAATCAGGCTGACCATTGTCTTCAGAAGGAACTCGATAGAGTATATCAAAATAAATTTTATTCCTCACTTCACCTGTAGGGCTGGGATGTAGCTCGGTGGTACAGCACTTGCCTAGCATGCGTGAGGCCCTGGGTTCAATCCCAGCACCAAAAAAGAAAAGACAAAATAAAAAAACCTCTCTCCTCACTTTACCTGTAAAGTTTAGCATGGGTGTGCTTTGCATAAATTGGATAAAATTTCCATGTTCATATTCCTATAAATGATAACCAGACCATCTGTTATTTCACTATGAAGAAAGAAAGGGAGGCAGGAAGAAGGAGAGGGAAAGAGACATGAAAAATATATTGTGAACTTGACTGAATGGCCTTCATCTTCTTACTAACTAGTTGTATTTATTTCTGTTGATACTGTTATAATTGGAAAAAATTAAATGAACTAATAAACATAAATTGACTATCTATAGGACTACAGGTTTAAGTTTAATGAGATTTTTCACTGCATTCAAATCCAGTGTGCCTTTCTGAAATAATCCACCCTTGCCTCTTCCAGCTTCTAGACACTTAGCTTCTAGACATCCTCCTTCCACATTCCATGGAACCTACACCTTCTGCCATATTCAAATCCAGAAACGTCAGGCAAAGTGCCTCAGGCTTCCTTGTCTCTGAATTTCCCACACGTGCTTCTGTCTTCATTTTTAATGATCCTTGTGACTATTTTGGACCCTCTTGGACAATCCAGGAAATCCCATTTTAAGATTAATTATTTGGCAATCACAAATACATTTACCAATTGATTTCTCCTTCCCCTCTGAGGTAACATATCTACAAGTTTCAGGGGTAATGCATAGATTTGGGCATTGGAGGGGACCAATATTCTGCCTGCCATACTGGTTGATAATTGATCTATTTCATCATTTTACTTCCTTGATAGAGAGCTCTAGGAAGAGAGAGAGAATAATTACAAGTTTCATGCTTTATGAATTCAGGATTGGTAATAAGAAAATGAACTCACTGATTTTAGGAGAGTTTAGTTTCTTAAGTTCCCTGTATATTCTGGTTATCAGACCTTTGTCTGATTTATACCTGGAAAATATTTTCTCCCACTATGTGAGTGGTCTCTTCAGTTTAAAGACCATTTCTTTTGTTGTGCAGAAGCTTTTTAATTTTATGAAGTCCCATTTGTCCATCCTTCCTCTTAGTTGCTAGCTGCTGGGGTTCTATTGAAGAAGTCCTTGCCTATACCTATTACTTCCAGAGTGTTTCCTGCTCCTTCCTGTACTAACTTCAGAGTTTTGGCTCTGATATTAAGGCCCTTAATCCATTTTGAATTGATACTAGTACAGGGTGATAGACATAGATCTAGTTTCAGGTTTTTGCAGACAGATAACCACTTTTCCCAGCAACATTTGTTGAAGAGGCTGTCTTTTCTCCATCATATATTTTTGGCACCTTTGTCAAAAATGAGGTGGGTATAGTTTTATGGATTCATATCTGGGTCCTCTGTTCTGTTCCACATGGTCTTCATGTCTGTTTTTGTGCCAGTACCATGCTGTTTTTATTACTATTTCTTTGTACTATAGTTTGAAGTCAGGTATTGTGATACTTCCAGTATTGCTCTTTTTGCTGAGTATTGCCTTGGCTATTCACAGTCTCTTGTGTTTGCAAATGAACTTTAGGATAGATTTTTCAATCTCTGTGACGAATGTCATTGGGATTTTGATGGGAATTGCATTAAACATGTAGATTGCTTTTGGTAGTATAGCCATTTTTACTATGTTGATTCTACCAATCCATGAGCAGGAGAGATCTTTCCATCTTCTGTAGTCTTCCTCGCTGTCTTTCTTCAGGAGTTTGTAATTCTTCTTGTAGAGGTCATTAACATCCTTTGTTAAGTTTACTCCTAGGTACTTGATTTTTTTTTTTTTGAGGCTATTGTGAATGGAATTGTTTCCTTATATTCCCTTCTCAGTTTGTTCATTATTGGTGTATGGAAAAGCTAATGATTTTTGTAAGTTGATTTTGTATCCTGCCACCTTGCTATAGCTGTTTATTGTATCTAGGAGTTTATGGATAGAGTTTTTCGCAACGTTAAGGTATAGGATCTTACCGTCTGAAAATAGGGATATTTTGACAGTTCTTTACCTATTTGTATTCTTTTTATTTCTTCTTCTTGCATAATTGCTCTGGCTAGAAATTCCAGTACTATGCTCAATAGGAGTGGGGATAGTGGGCACCCTTGTCTTGTTCCTGATTTTAGGGAAAATGGTTTCAGTTTTTCACTGAAACCATTAATCATTACTTAATGATTAATCATTACTTAATCATCATTAAGTATGATATTGGCTGTAGGTTTGTCATATATAGTCTTTACAATGTTGAGGTACATTCCTTCTATTCCTAGTTTTCATAAAGCTTTTATCATGAAGTGGTGTTCAACTTGGATTGTAACACATTTGTACATGAAAGCAAAGCTAGGAATCTTTCTGTATAGCTATCCTTAACTCAACTAACAAAAACACTTTGTCTTCCTTATTATGCTTATGTCTTCTCTTCAACAAAATTAGAGATAAGGGCAGAACAAGTTCTGCCTGGAAGCAAGGTGGGGGAGGCAGGAGAGGGTGAGGGAGGGAGGCAGGGATGAGAAATGACCCAAACAATGTATGCACATGTGAATACATGAATAATAAGAAAAAATAAACAAAGAAAGAAAATGAACTCAGAGTGAGTGTATCTGTGCTCTAGCCATAAGTAATTTTTGTTTTCGCTAATGTTGGGTCATGAAAAGCCAGACACTTTTGGTGCATTATACAACCCTTCTATGCCTTTATTTTCTCAGCTGCAAATGGGGATAGTATGATTTTTTAAAATTTCTTTCAGAGTTTTGTCATAAAAATTATATTACTTGATGTAAGATTTGTTCAAATCTTAACAATGTTACTGAAGAGATTTAAATGCTCAATGAATGTTAATCCTGATCAATTAATTCTTCTTGCTGTTTTGAACTTTAACACATCCAGAGCATGACAAACCTTTAGCAGCCAGTCTATTTACTGACCACTTCCCTATTGTATGAAGGTGAAGTAAATATCATGTAATCTCAGCTTTAAAATTTATCTTAAATTTAATTATTCTGTCCTTCCAACCAAGTTTGTGTCTTTTTTCTTATATTTTGTAATCTATCATTCTCTTTACACACTTGATATCAGATATTTGATAATATCCCAATATAGTCTGATTCAGTCTTAGAAAATTTTGATGTAAAGAGCCATTTTATCTCTAAAAGAGATAACAATATACTTCTACATAAGATTAAATTTAATTAAGGTACTGGTGTTTCTTAAGAAGGATAGACATTTTGTTGAGGTAGGCTCACCTGTTAGGAAAATACCTTTCACAGCTCTTCTGTATTTCATAGTAAAATATTTTATGATGGGTTAATGTTTCCTAAATTTCTCTTCAAATTAAACAATAAGTTTGAGCTTCTCATGAGAGTAGGGGAGAAGAAAAAGGTCCAAAAGATAAAGGGAAATTAGGTGAAGCTGGCTATAACTTGAAAAGGTGGCTGCAAACTGTAATTATCCAGTGAAGATTTTATACGAACCTCTTTAAGAACATAAATATTTATGTATATCTTATGGATATTTTATATTCATTTTAAAGTCACACCATTAATTCATTGTCAGTAAATGAGAATGTTCATATCCCTGGATCATCATAGATCACTAAATTTGTGTGTGTGTGTGTGTGTGTGTGTGTGTGTGTGTGCGTTGAGTATTTTCTTTTTTTTATTCATTTATTCACATGTGCATACATTGTTTGGGTCATTTCTCCCTCTCTGTTCCCCCCACCCAAAATCTTTTAAACTGACTTAAACATGCCAATACTACTCAGAAATTATGACACGAACATCATAACATAATGTGTACACCTGAATACCGATATGATCTAACATTTTCTGAAAGCATGGTCCTATGAGGTAACAAGAACTGATATTTTTTTTATTTCATGTGTTAGAATATTACAATATCAAATAAGTAAGTGACTTATTCAATGTTACATTGCTAGTGAGACACAGAATAAACCTGGATCTCAAATCTTCTGTTGTATGTCCTATCTAATGTTATGTTGTTAAAAAAAAAAAAAACTATGTACTTTATTTCATTTTGGTGAACTGACAAAATAACTATTGGTGCATAATGATTTAAAGGAATAGAAAACTTTTATCTAACTGACACTGATTCCTATTGTCTTTTTTGTATATAATTTTAGTCACTTTAGCAATAACAAAATTATTTCTAAATTGACAGAAAATTTAGTAAAACATGTTATTTTAAAACAGTTATTTAAAATAAACAGTTGACTACTTCAAAAAGACATTATTTTCTATTTCAGTTAAAATGCTGTTTTGATAAGTTCCACAAATACTTTAAAGTGGTCACTTTCCAAAGCCCCACATAATGGAATCCATTTGCTATGAGTTAAAACTGGAAAATGATAGTGGATAGCTTTTTATCTCAGCCATCAAAATGACATGTTGATGTTTCTAATGTCCTGGTTATTTCAAAAGATTCAAAGAAATTACACATATTTGCATTTCATTTGTAATTTCATGGCTAGAGCAACTGTTCTTTTCTCTTTTTTTAGTGTAACAGCTATTCAGTTTTTTATCATGTAAGTTTCTTGTCTTTTTACCTAATGAGTTATTTTTAATAAGTTATTTATACATTCTTGATTTTTAATTTGTATATTAGTTATATATTATTTCTATATATTTGTATCTATTTTACTTATTTACATATTCTGGATGCTAATTATTAGTTTTATGCATTACACACTGTAAGCTTATTGCTTTACCTTTGCTTATGGTGCTTTTTGCTGTTAAGAAAAAATTTATACTATTATAGTCAAATTCATTGCATAGTATCATTTACTGAATAGTTACCTCATGGTAGAGCACTTCACTAGCATGACCAGGCCCTTAGTTTAATCCGTAACATATATTGGATATACATTGCTAAGTAACTATTCAGTACTACTGAGCTACTTGTCCAACCCCAAATTTTATGTATTTTGTATAAGAATCTATCCTTACTCTCTGATAAAGAAATGCATTTTTTACTTTGAAGTGTTCTCAAGAGCAGAGGATGTAGCTTGGTACCCCATTTCAGGTTTAATCTAGTTTATTTTGATTAGTGATGAATTAAGCTCCTTTCCCATATCTAGTCAAGTGCTTAAATGTTTTCTATTTGTTTACTTAACTTTTTTATTATTTTTAAAAGTTCCTTGTATGTTTTAATAACAAAACACACAAAATATTTTTTAACTACTGTGGCAAAAATATTTTCTGTGAGGCTAATATTGGTTTTTACTTTGTGTTATCCTTTGTTGAACAGTAATTATTGATTTAAATATATCAATTTTGTAATATTACCCTCACTGTATAGAGGCATCATTCCACACATTTTTATAATCTTACCCTTTATATTTTTATCCAACTGAAATTGATATTTTGCATGTGGCAAAAATTCAGTATTATTTTTCTTTTTATGTAACAAACTATTCTACTATCATTTGCTCAATAGTTACTTGATTTACCACCTTGTTCACTAGTGACTTTTCTATAAGCCAAGTTTTCATATAAGTGTAAATCTGCTTTATTTCTGGGAACTCTATTTTAAGATACTAGTCTATTTCTCTGTCTCTGTTGCAGCTAATGACTTAGTAAATTTGAATTTTATAATAAGTCTTGTTATCTGGTTAAGAAACTCAGTGCACTTGGATATTTGGAAGTAGATAATCAGATTTCCTTATTATTATTGATATTCTTTTAAATAGAATGGTTCTCATGTTTCATCAAATACTGTTGATGATTTCATTGGAATTCCATTAAATCTAATCAAAATACTGGAAAATTTGACAGCTTTATTGTATGTCTGATCATATCATACTCCACATATATTCTTAATTTCTTTAATGTGTTTTGATTAACTTTAAGTGTGTGATCACACACTTGTTAAATTTTTCTTATGTCAAAAAATTCATTTATTAATCTCATTAAAATTTCTGTAGGTTCATTTGAGTTTTCTCTTTAAAAAATAAAGTTTTCTTAGAAGCATGACAGTTTTGGGGTTTTTTTGTCCAAAACATTATCCTGTTCTTATACTTGCACTTCCCTTCCACAACTACAATGTGGCAAGATAAGAATTATAGTACTATAAAGTTGACTTGATTAGGTGTACAATTAATGAAGAACAGAGATATAAAACAGGTCTTGGAAGAGAATACTATTGTGGGAAGGGAAAGATGAATGGAGAAGATAAAGAAGGATGAATATGGCTGATATACTTTGTATATATGTATGAAGCATTTTAACTCCACATTTAGCTTTGTGTTTTAGAATATCATTGGGCAGCAGTTTGCTATTTTTTGCATAAAATCTAAATGACATTAAAGCTATGAAAAGAAGTGCCGTTACAAGGATGGTCAGCAAGAAAAGACATCTCAGGATTCTTCTCCTGGTTGACTTGGGTGTTGGGACATGATTGTACCACAAATCAAATGAGGCTATAAAAGAGGAGAAATAAAGCTTTTCAAGAAGAATCTTGAAATATTGATCCTTATCCTTACATCACATCTGTAAAAGACAATAATACCGTATCATAGCCTGAAAAGAGCAATAAATAAACTTAAAATGTACACTTTTGGAACAGATGTGATAGTTTTTAAATGAGTGTTTCTAGTGGTAACCCTAAATGTGTTTAGAAAATGTAAAGCTCACATTTGCCTTATGAGGTGAAAATTTAATAAAGAGACTTCGGAGACCCATAGAAGAGGACTGAGTAGGTGGATTGCATGAGTTTACTTAAGCATTGCAAACACTTTGCACAATGCAAAAACAGTGTCCAGGAAAACAATTGTAACTCTTTGTACAGGTGAGATATCAATAGGTGTAGTAAGATTATACACAGATATACATAGTAATATATTATTTATATTTTTGATGTTAGCAGAGGCAAGAACACCATTTATATTGTTAAAATAACACAAATGGGAGTTACAGTGCATGTTAAAGTAGGTTGACACCTCTTTCTTTAAAGGATAACAATGCCTTTTTGTGTCAGAGGAACTGCTTAAATGGAGTAACATGACTGTTAATATTTTTTCAATATTGCTTGCACCAGATAACTTCTTTTCTGCCAATTTGTAGGAGCGAGTTCATTTCCACTTGTATTTAAGGAGTAATGAGAAGAGTTATGGTCTACATATTTTGATATGTTTGTAAAACATTCATATAACTGTAACTGTTAGAAATTGAAAGTACCTTAGAGATCATGTTATTCAACATCTAATTTTACAAACAAGAACCAGAGGATTTAACTACTTATCAAAGACTCAAGAACAAGTTACAGGCAGACCTGGGAATGAAGTAAAAGTGTTCCAGGTTTAATCTGTGTCTTTATCAAATTAGATTTGTGGAAAACAGATACAGATAAGAGAAAGGAAAAACATGAAAGCAAGATAGGAAGACTTGCAAAGAGTTTGACATATTAACTAATTAACCAAGTTTGAGTTATAAAGTTTATGAATAAATAGGAATCTTTCTGCCCCATTACTACATGACATTGCCCTGGACCTAATCCTTATTGTAGATTGGAATTCAAGATGTGTCTATGCTACCATATGAAGAGGATTAGGAGGATAAAATTCTCATGCTTTGAAAGCTTTTCTCACAGACAATTCATCCCTCTTATAGAAAAATCTCTTCAGTACCATACGACCTATACATAAAAGTCACACCATTATTTGTTACCCATCAAGAAAAGAGACAAAAATTTTCATCATCATGGTGAATTTTATTGAAAAAAATCTAAAAGCTACCTGTCCTCATTTGACAAACATTGGGACAAATACTTGAAAATATAATTTAGATGTTCCTAATCCAGTCTAATCTTTCTTCCAATAAACATTCCTCTTATGGAGCTAATTTGACAAATCCTTAACAAAAAAGTTTCACCCTTAAAAATGAAAGAAAATCTGAATAAAATTAAATATAAGTATCCCTTTTAATGTGGCTATCTACCTTCTCTATACTTTAAATCTATATGCTAAGCATTTACCCTAGGTACTCATTATCAGTTCAATACTCCTTTTCCCCATAAGAACAAGCAAAAGGAAAAAAAATGAGAAGATAAGAGCTAGAGAGAAAGGAAAGAAATTCTCTTGTATTTTTAATTGTCAAATCAAGAAAACCTAATACTCTGACATTTGTGACAATTCCCCAATTCATGGGAGATTTATTTTCACTTTTGATTTTTTTTTCTTCTAATACATATCTATTTCAAGTGACTTTTATTGTTCCTCACTGCTATCTTTCAAGATTATCTTGGATGATTGCTCATTTTTGAAAATTTGGCCTCAAATGGAGGATGGGATTAGATTTTCACTATTTGGAAGCCTACATTTAGTTAGTTAGTTATGGTATTTTATTTAGTTTTTGATTTAGGCCCAGAGGTGGTATACTTATAGATTTAATTCAGTAAGAATCATTTTTGAAAATCTTTAATGATTTTCTATAATAAAACTTGATTCAGAAGTTTTTAATCATCATTGAAAACTTAAATATTTTATGGCATTCTACTTTCATTTATCACCCACATATTCTGTGTTAAGTTACTATGCATGCCAATCTGTGTTTAAAAATAAATATTGTAACTGATATTTAATTATATTTCTGTCACCTTTTCTAGGAAATTTTCATAATCATACAATAGTGGAAATTAGTTTATGAACTTTGCACATGGATAACTAACCTATCTGGAAGTTATATCATATTTTAAAAGGTCAAAGTCTCTGTCCTTGAGATATGCAAATGTATCCCTTCAAATATACTTTCAAATGTCATTCCCAGCAAAATAATACAATTAGAATTTTACCTCAATCTATTATTTTATATTCAAAGACCAATCTTAAAGAATCTTCCACTTAGAAAATAAAATATCTCACAAAATATAAAAAGAGTGAACTCCTTAAAGAAATAATTGCTTGAAATTTGTGAAAACAACAAAAAGAATTAGCATTGTATGTCCTACAGGGAATCTTCAGGGAATGATAAAAGACCCCTACTAAACCCAATAAAAGGTCAGCAAATTTCAATAGCTTTTAGCTTATAAAATGAAATCTGTAATCTTAGGGACTTACTGTAGCATCTGTTTTCCTTCAGAACCATAATATAGATGAAATAAAGTTGCAATCCTTGAAAAGTCTTCTTCTGTGATTTAAGATTTAGGTCTGAATTGCTATTTTATTTATAAGAATCAAGTAGTACTAATACACTTCTGTATGCAATTATTATTTGAAATCTTAGTTCTAATTTCCTTATAGTAATTTTATCCTGGCTTATTGAATATTACTTTACATTTTCCTTCACATTAAATAGAAGCATATTTGTTTTATAGGTTTAAAATTTTGGATTGCATCATATTATTAAAATGACATTGATGAGCATTTATGGAGCAGGTGCAACATTCTTCAAGATACTTGAGAACCATTAGACCAAAACAAAAATAAAAACATAAAACATTATTTTAATTACAAAAAATTGTCATCTCCTTTTTTGAAGAAATTTTGACTTGTTTTTTAAGAGGAAAAACAGTCCATTTTTTTTTCTCAGTTGAATTATAGTAAAGCTCTCAGTGTGTAGAAAATCAAATGGAGTCAGTAAGTGAAAGTTTAGATCAGGTGTCATTCAGTTGCAGTAGGAAGATGTTAGCATGCATGTCTCCTTTGGACAACTATAACCCCTCATGATTTCAGCAACAGATAAATGAATTAAAATAGTTCATACTTTGAGATAGTGCTTTAACTTCAGAGAGGTCAAAATAATGTGGCATGCCCTTGATCTAATGTCCACATATGAGGGAGAATATACGATTTTTGGTCTTTTGGGCCAGGCTAACCTCACTCAGAATGATGTTCTCCAATTCCATCCATTTATACCTGTGAATGATAACATGTCATTCTTCTTCATGGCTGCATAAAATTCCATTGTATACAAATACCACATTTTCTTAATCCATTCGTCAGTGGTGGGGCATCTTGGATGTTTCCATAACTTGGCTATTGCGAATAGTGTTGCAATAAAAATGGGTGTGCAGGTGCCTCTGGAGTAACCTGTGTCACATTCTTTTGGGTATATCCCCAAGAGTGGTATCACTAGATCATATGGTAGGTCAATGTTTAGATTTTTAAGTAGCCTCCAAATTTTTTTCCAGAGTGTTGTACTAGTTTACATTCCCACCAGCAGTGTAAGGGGTTTCCTCTTTCCCCACATCCTCACCAACACCTGTTGTTAGTGGCATTGCTAATTAGATCAAGGGCAAACACAACAAGGGGTTTGGACTTTGATCACATGATAAAGCAAGAGCACATAAGGGAGGTACGAGGATAGGTAAGACACCCAAAAAACTAGATAGCATTTTTTGCCCTCAATGTGGAGAAACTAAAGCAGATACTTTAAAGCAACTGAGGCCAATAGAAGAAGGGGACCAGGAACTAGAGAAAAGGTTAGTTTGAGAAGAATTAACTTAGAAGGTAACACACATGTACAGGAAAGCAATGCAAGTCAACTCCCTGTATAGCTATCCTTATATCAACTAACAAAAACCCTTGGTCCTTCCTATTATCGTTTATACTCTCTCTTCAACAAAGTTAGAGATAAGGGCAGAATAGTTTCTGCCTGGTAGCAAGAGGTAAGGGGGCGTAAAGACGTGGGCGGGGGGGGGAAGGGTGGAAAATGACCCAAACATTGTATGCACATATGAATAAAATAAATTTTTTTTAAAATGTGGCATGTGTTCTATTTGGTAATTACTAAAAATCTATATGAGAAAAAATTTATAAATGTCCTATGAAACCTGTCTTTAAATAACTAGGAATCTGCTGCACTAGAGCTAATGCTCCACAGTTTCATTTATGTCCTGCTATTTTCAGACACATAGAACCAAGTATTGCAACCTATCCTTCCCTCCAGTCCATTTAACTGAGAAAGAAAGAGATGGGATTTTGTTCTTTGATTAGAAGATGGAAATTCCCAATCTGAAGTGATTAATAATGTAATTTTTAAGCAATTAGCATAATGACATTTAGATTTGCCTTCGATTCTTCATTACATTGTACCGTTTTGCCAACATTTCTCTTTCATTGTCACTACTCCTGTTTACATTTTCCCATTTGAGGAAGAATATTTGATGGATAAAAATAAAGATGCAACCCAGAATGTCTGTGGACTTGCTTATTGACTGCTGTATTCATACTGCCCCCAGGCACTGAAGGAGCAGTATTTGGGCACTCTGTGGAGACACCTCACATCAGAGCAGAACCATCCCAAGACCTCAGGTAAGTGCACCCTCTATTATCTGTGTCACAGCTTCCATAACTGTTGAGCACCCATGATGTATAAAGAACTAAAATAGTACATACTTGTATGAAGAATTGACATTCTCTTGAACCATGATAGTCAGGTATTTGATTGAGGGCAAGAAAACTTGAGTTATTATTCTAACTTCCATATCTTTTCTAATGGACTTATAATGAATATAAAAATAAATATACCAGGAAGGAGGAGTGAAGAAAGTGAAAGGAAAAGACAATTATTGAGGAAGTTGAGAGCAATACTTACAAAAATAACAATGCTGGAAAATATGACATAGATAATGATACACATGATATGCACAGGCGTGAACAAAGGAGAGGGAGAAAGCTGTATGTGATTAACATGTATTACATATAAGGAAATACAGAAGCAAAAGGAAGAACTTCATTGCCTGTACTGGGTTCCTGAGTCTTATATTCCCAGTGAAACAAGCTATTTGTTTTTGCTTTACTTCCAAAGAGCACAGCTATATGTAAAATTTCTCCCTACCCAGAATATTACGAGTTAGCAACATGACAGGCAATTATCCCCAAGATAATCAGGGCAACTGTTAATAAAAGTTGGAATTTGAAAATCTAAGTAACTACTCCATAGACATTCTTAATTCAATAAATAAAGTAAAATTTGGAGATTTAAATGGTTTACATAAATAATTTCTTATAGACAAATTATACTCCAACATGTATTCACTACAGTATTTTTCAAAGGCAATGGTAATGACACTAAAAATAAAGTCATGTTAAGGATGTCACATGTTAGATAACAGTATCAAACTGAGAAACAGAGTCTCTGTCTTGGAAAATAATTATATTAAGTAAAAAATTTTCATATAGACCATTGTTCAGTAGTTCTCCAATGGGTGTGCAGAAAATTCTCTAATGAAAACAGAATACAAAAGCTGAAATTTTAATGCAAAAAAGTATACTTTTAGAACAATAATTTGCAAGTCTTTATAGCTTCATGCTAAGAGTTCATGAAGAACTTAATTTCTGAGAAACACAGATTAAACCAGCCTCTTCCTGTCACTCATCCATTTTTTAGTAAGAGAAAATAATTTATTCCATGCAACAACTGTAAGGAGGGAATTAAGAGTGTGGAAGACTTACATATGAGAAGTATTTCATAATGTGCGATGGTCTTCATTCCTGGGCCTTTTCCTAGAAAGTTGGCATCTTTTATGTAATTATTTATTTTATCCTTCTCCATCTAAAAGGTTGTAAGTTCCATTTAAACAAAACCCATATGCTCCTTGGTCATTCTTAGTGCTATAGAAGCCAGCAATGTATGTCTTATATAATAGCATGATACATATTTGTTAATTTGAATCACTGTCACAAAGCATTAAAAAGTAACTGTATGTGACATAAAGAATAGGGCAGCTACAAGACACATATGATAGCATTTAACTCAATTTTTAGACTCTTTTAATATAGACACCAGGCACAGAAAGACAATGCTCTCACTCATATGCATATAAAAGTTGACCTCACAGAATTTGAGAGTAGTACAGTGGTTACAGAGTCTGGGAAGAACAATAGGGTGGATGGACTGGGGAGATGTTGATCAGTGGATGTCAAGATATCATTAGATTTGGAATAAAAAGTTCGAGTATGCCATTCTACGGTCAAATGATTATAAATAATGTGCCTTATACTTCAAAAACCTAGAGGAAAGGAGTTTGAATATTTTCACCATAAAGAAACAATAAATATGCAAGAACATCATGTTTAACCTGATTTAAATAAGATATGTATGAGAACATCACATGGTCCCCTGTAAATGTTTATAGTTTTTATATTTTATGTATAAATTTAAAAGTAAATTTCATTTAAATGTAAACATAAAAGTAAAATAAATCTTAGTTTAAATATAAAATACATATTTGAATTTGCTAAGTTATTCAAAATTTTATTTCTCAGCTCTTAAATATTTTACTTCTGTCATTTTAGTAATTTCATTAGTTTTACTATAAGAAGTCTATTAATAAAAGAGGGATAAGAACTAACTGCTATTTTAATTATCCTGCTGATATGTTTCAAAATTCATAAATGTAAATGTGAATTAAATTGTAATTATTAATATAGTATTTCTTGTTTTTTATTGGCTATTCATCCATTATTTACGTTGTGCTAAGCAAGGCTTACATTCTACTACTAAAAGCAGATTGACAAACCCAAAATGAATGCTACTAATCTAAATTCCCAAACTGGAACAGTAGCAAGGTACAGTCATGATTGGGTTATTCAATTATTCATTGGTATACTGAACTTTAATGCAGTGTCTGAAAAGAGCTTTACCAACCTTGCTGGCAATTTTTTATTCAAGTCAATAACAAGCACTCTTAGTTGACACCCAGTGCTAGTCAACCAGGTGAGTTAAGTTGGTTAAGTAAATAGTTTGGGGAGTAAATAGCCATGTTGTCTTTGGTTTTCTTATTATCAAAAATATGACTTTTTTTAAAAAAATCAAAAGTTTGTAATAGAGTATAGATTTTTATTTGGAAATGTGGATTTCTATAATTTATTTATTCAACTGATTTTTGATGAGTGCTTAATATGTTCCACATTCTATGCTAGATTTCACATGTGCATTAAACCTACACTTGTACATTTTTTTGATTTGCTATATAATGTAATATTATTTCATAGTTGGATTTATATGTTAAAAGGGCAAGAAAATACAGGCTAAGTAGTAAGGACATAACAGTATACTGGCCTACAATGGTCCAAGGATTAAATTTCTTCCTTTTCAACTTATTAAATTAAGATATTTTTAACTTATTGCAGTTCAAAACATTTCTGGACCCAATGGTGAGAAGTGATGAAGCTGCCCAAAGTCAGTTGGATCTGAGATGCATTAACTGTCCCAAGAATAGAAAAAAAAGTGTGACTTGAACTTAATGAAATGATTTAATATTTAATTATATAAATGGCATCTTTACATCAATCCTATATTTTAGGAAAAGCCAGAATTTACCAAGTAGTATTTTGCCTGAGACATTTCAGGCAAAGTAAATTACTTTGTAGGTTTTGTTCTTCTTGTGAGAAAAAAATCTATTTTTGTATTTATTTATCTTTCTAATAAAGTAGTATATTTTCTTTTTCCTTTTCTTTTTTCTTTTATCTATCCTTTGTCTTTTCTTTCTCCTCCTTCTCTCCCTTCCTCCTTCTTTCCTTTTGTTATTTCACTCTATTTAATATTTAATATTTATTTAGCGTTAGTAACAAATGAACAGTATGAGAAGATAAACTGAGTGTGCAATCTTAGCACACACATAGCAACGACTGATTGAGGATTGTTTGATCCAGCTTGAAGAAAGAGACTGAATGGGAGTTACGCATGTTCAGTAAACAACAAAAATGTAGACATCAAAAGTAATGTATTTTGCCACTTAAAATAGCTTACCATAGTCTGAAGTGATGAGGCAGTAAGATTTCTTGTATGTTTGGGTCACAGTTTACATTGTTTTTTTCAAAACACATTTTTCTGTTCTCTTCTACAATGGCATTCTGTCATTGAAACTGCTAATTGGTGCCTACTGTGTTGTTTGTACTGTTAAGTGTTAGTCAAGAACAACATGAATGATATCTAGGTACTGTTCAACTCTCCATTGAGAAATTGAATGTGAACCTTAGTTTTTAAAAAGGAAAAATTCTTCTTAGAATGTTAAGAATTCATTTACCTACTAGGTCACTAAGTTTTCAAATTCAATCATTGCATAACACCTTAAAAACAAAATGTATTTGGGATTCTAGACTGATTTGAGAAGTCCAAAATTTCTAGAAGAAAAACAGTACAATCTAAGACTAAGTAGGAAATAAATCAATGCATTTTACACTATTAATGACTCAAAAATATCACATTACCATTTGTTTATCACATTAACACATTAAAGATAGTCCCAAAATATCTAGAAAAACATATGTTCAAGCCTGTCTTCTACACACATTGCTACGTGCACATTCATACCTTGCATTATGATTAATCTGTAGCCATTACTAGGTCTGCCCTTTTTCTTTTGATATTGAACTCTATTTAAGTAATCCTTTATCTTTGATAGATTAATGATATATTTAGTAGAAAAACACCGTAAATGTATTCTCACAATAAAACATTTGGCTCAAGATGCTTCTGCAAAATGACTTATTTTTATTAACAAAATATAAGTTGATATGCATAGGTTTTCCTTTCCTGAACTTGGATATTTTCTGTGCTTTTTACAATTTTCCATGATTTATTCTATAAAGTAGGTTAGTTATTTCTTCTATTTTTGACTAGATAAAAATCATATTAAGTGAAGTAAGCCAGACTTTCATATGTAGAAGATAGGTCTAAAAGATAAACATAAACACAAAAACAAGCATATCACATACAAACTCATATGTAGAGCATGTTTGTGAAAGTGGAACTTGGAGAAAGAAGGAAAGGAAAAGAGAATGATTGAGCATCAGTAATACCATAAAACCTTACATCTGTAAGGGTATAAAGATGTGTATTGAAAGTTGATGAATAATGGGGGCTGAGAGGTAAAGGGGTAAGGGAGAGAAATGGAAGGATTGAATAGACCAAAGTAAAGTAAACCCACAGCAGAGATACATTGAAAAACCTCTTTTAATGTCAACTTAAATATTAAGAATGAAAGACAGGACTGTAGAATAGGTACCGTGGTGGGGGGATACTAGTTGGAGGCGGGGAGGGTGAAAGAAGGACATTAAAGTGAGGGTGTATACTTGATGGGCTCCATATATCTATATGAAATAGAACAGAGAACTTGCAATTGCTTTAAGAGCAGCAGGAAGGGGGTTGAGGATGAGAGAAGATGGTGGTGGTGTAACTAATGTACAATATAAGCTTAATCAGAATTGTGACTATGAATCTCCCATGTGCAATCAAATATATCCTAATAAAAACTTTTTTAAAAAAGTAGAAATTAGAGACTGATGGAGTGGCACAAGTGGGAGAGCACCTACCTAGCAAGCGTGGAAGCATTGCATTCAAACCCCAATTGCCAAAAAGAAAAATAGAAATTATTTGCTGGATTGTCTTCTACTTTTTATTGAAATTACAGCTTATAAGTTTTATTGGTTTTTATTTTTTGAATTGGCAATCTAGAAAATCATTTTGCAGAATCTGTTAAGAATCTAACTTTGTTTCCTTCAGTTCAAAGTCATTTTATTAACCATTATTTGCTAATAATGTAGCATTTTCACCCAAAAATAATTGTTACAATTGACATATATTAACTTCTTATAAGTGCTTTTAATCAGCTTGAAATTCTCTTGTATTTCGTTCACCAAATTATTTTTTTAAGTCTAGATAATCTTTATTAGTTTAAGTTGGATTGTTTTAATTACCATATATTAATTGTACAAAGGAATTAGATGGTGGGATTTCCATTAATGTGTATATTGAACTTTGATAAAGCTTATTTCCTCTACTACCTTTTTATCCCCATCTCTTACTTCCCTTTTTAGTGGTTTTCATTAATGTTATTTTCATACATATATATAAACTTTGATCATATTCAACCTTCCATCACCTTCTCCTTTCTCTCTCCTCAGTCCCACTGGTTCCTCCCAAATATATATATATAATATATATATATAATATATATATATATATAATATATATATATAATGTATATATATATATATATATCTCACATGAATATATGTATATGTATAGATATTTGTGTGTATTTATGTATTTCTTTTTAGGTCTAGTTCAGAATATATATAATTACATTCTCTTTATCCGCTCATTAGTTGACGAGTACCTGGACTGATTCCATGGCTTGGCTATTGTAAATAATGCTGCAATAAACGTGGGTGTGCAAGTGTCTCTATTGTAGTCTGACTTACATTCCTTCAAATGTATGCCCAGAAGTGGTAGAGAAGGAGCATATAATAGATGTATTTTTGGTTTTTTGAGAAGCCTCCATACTGATTTCTATAGAGGCTACACTAATTTACATTCTTACCAACAGTGAATAAGGGTTTTTTAACTCTGTGTACTCTGTGTACTCACATTTGTTTGTTTACTTGCTGATAACCATTGTGATGAGATGGAATATCAGTGTGACTTGATTTGTACTTCTTTTATAGCTAATGATGTTGAACATTTTTTTACTTTTGTATTGGACTTTTCTACTTCTCCTTTTGAGAATTGTCTATTTTCCTATTTGCTAATTGGATTATTAGTTCTTTGGTTTTTAGCTTTTTGAGGTCTTTAAATATTCTGGTTAATGCCTTGTCAGATGAATAGCTAGCAAAGATTTTATCCCATTCAGTAGGTTGTTGCTTCATTCTTCTACAGTAGATCCTTGGTATCCACAGGGTATGATTCCAAGGATAGTATGGATACCCAGGATGCGTGAATGCTGAATGCTGTGGAAGCCTGGCTAGTTTTTCTCATACTGCCACCCACTTCCTCCAAAGATGCCGCCTTCAACAAGTTTCACATTTTCACTTAACACTTCATGGGATTTGGGGGGGTTTTTGGCTTGGGAAGATGATCATAACTTTTATCTTGCTTTTTTGGGAGGCATATCTTTGCAGGTCAGCACTCAGCAGCTCACAATATTTAAACAAAACCGGTGATTATATGGAACTTACAGTGCTTCTCATCAAGAGATATGCATAATGCACATGTGGGAATTAATTTTTTTATTTTTGAGATTTTGAAATTTTTTATTTATTTATTCATTTATTTTGACCGCTCTTGGTAAAAATTGCATGAATAAATCCAAGAATAAAGAAAGCTAACTGTGATTATTTCCTTTGTTTTGCAGAAGCTTTTTAATTTGATGAACTACCATTTGACAAACCGCTCTCCTATTTCCTGAGTTATTGCAGTCTTATTTAGAAAACTTACATATGCCTTCCAATATTTCCCTGAATCTTTTCTATAGCATTTTCTAACATTTGGGCCTTACCTTAAGATGTTTGACCTATTTTGATTGAATTTTTTCTACAAGGTGAGAATGAGATCGAGGTTCAGTGTTCTACATGTGACTATTCAGTTTTTCCAAGACCATTTACTGAAGAGACTGTCTTTTCTCCAGAGAACGTATTTGGCATCTTTGTGGAGCTTATACCTGGGACTTCTATTCTATCCCATTGATGTATGTGTCTGCTTTTGTGCCAGTACCATGATGTTTTTGTTATTATTCTGTTGTATAGTTTGAAGCCAGATAGTGTCATACGTTGCTCTTTTTGCTCAGGATTGCTTTGGCCATTTGTTTTTTTTTATGCTTCAGGGGATGAACAAAACTGAGGTACATTGTGCACATATATAGAAATGTCACAATGACATACCTTGTACAACTATTATATGCTAATAAAAACATTTTACAAAAGAACTTTAGGATTAGTATTTCTATTCATATACAGAATGTGATCAGAATTTTGAATTTAATCTGTATACTGTTTTCAGTAATATTTCCATTTCTACAATATTGATTCTATAATCCATGACATGGGAGGTGTTTCCAACTTCTAGTTTCCTCTTTGATTTCTTTCATCAGTGTTTTATAGCTTTCATTGTAGACACATTTCACTTTCTCATTAAGCCTATTCCCAGGTATTTTTTTTTGTAGGCTATTGTGTACAGGAATTTTATTTTATTTCTTTTTCAGCATGTTCATTATTGATACATATAAAAGCTATTGATTTTTGTTTGTTGATTTTGTATACTCAAACTTTTCTGAAAGTATTTGCCAGATCTAACTGGTTTTTTAAATGGAGTATTTAGGGTCTTTTAAGTATAGATTCATAAATCTTGTAAATACAGATAATGTGATATCTTTCTTTATTGTTGGTCTCCCTTTTTTTATTCCTCTTGTTGCCCTGGCTAAGAATTCAAGGACTATGCTTAATAGGAGTGGAAGTCCTTGCCTGATTCCTGACTTTAGAAGGAATGTTTTCAGTTTTTCTCCATTGAGTGTGATGTTGGCTATAGGTTTGTTTTATGTAGCCTTTATTATGTAAAAGTACATTCCTTCTATTTCTAGTTTCTTCAGGGTTTTAATCATGAAGGGATATGGAATTTTGGCCAAAGGCATTTTCTACATCTTTTGAGATGATCATGTCATTTTTATCTTTAGTTCTATTTAAGTGTTTGATTACATTTATTGATTTCTTGTATTGAATATTACTTGGATTACTGGAATGAAACATTTGATCATGTGTGACCTTTTTACTATATTGTTGAATTTTGTTTGCAAGTATTTTATTGAGAATTTTTTAACCTATGTATGTGTTGTATTTATTTTATTTAATTTTTTATTTTGCTGGATAGGGGTACATTGTGCCATTTACAAAAATTCTTATAATATATCAAATATATCTATTTGAATTCACCTCCTCCACCATTCTCCTTTATCCCTCTCTTCCCACGTTCCTGGAATAGTTTCAACTGATATCACTTTTCCATTTACATAAATATATACACACTATTTGCAAGATATTCACCCACCTACACCTTTCCTCACCCACTCCGCACTCCCATGGATACCAACCCCACACTCCCTGAAGGACCTGTTCTGCCTTACTGTTCTGTCATTTTAAATATGAAAAATAATGACATTTTTATTTGTTTAAGATAGCTACACAAGGAGTTCCTTGTGGCACTTCCATGTATGTATGTATTATAGCCCAATTTGGTTCATCTCCTCTATTTTTTTTCTTCTTACCACAGTTCCTTTCTTATGGTGATTTCAACAGGTTTAAAAATTCTTTATCAATTTCTATATATAGAATACTTCAACCATATTCATCTTCGTAACTTCCTTCTTTTACCACTCCCCTTGTGTCTGACATTCCCTTAGGATTATCTGTTTTTCATAATATTGCTAAATTTATAATAGGTCTATATTCCGCATATGAGAGAAAACATGAGGCTTTTAGCCTCTGAACTTGGCTAACTGCGTTTTTGTTTGTTTGTTTTTTCTGTTTAATTTATAATGAACAAAAATTTATTTGGCTCACAGTTCTGGAGACAGGGACGCCTGAGGGCACAGTGTTGTCTGGTGAGGGCCTTCATGCTGCCCAAGCCCAGAGTAGAAACTGGAAGGGCAAGAGAGGGTGAGAGGACACCAGCAAGAGAAGGCTAAAGTCACTTTTCTAATAACTGCTCTCTGGACAACTCATTACTCACCTCTTCCTAGGCCTCACCTCCTTACACTGCTGCACTGGAAATGAAGTTTCAATCCTGAAATGTAGGGGACACTCTGACCATAGCAGTGGGGCATCTTGTACTCACCTTAGGCCTGGCTACCACTCTCTTCCACCCACTTCAGAAACTTCCTCCATTAATTCTCAATATCCTTCAGTGCTTGTTTAATAGTGCATGAGCAGGTTAACTTTCCCACTTTTCAGGCTAGAAGCATGGCTCCGTAGAGTTCCTGCCTGGCAAGCTCAAGGCCCTGAATTCAAACCCTAGTACCGCCATATTGCTCTGCACTTCAGTGACGCAAAAATAAATAAATAAATAAATAAATAAGGTGATTAAAAACCCTTTTCCATTAAAAACAGCTTCTTTCTGCTTCATAACTGCGTTTAAGTTGATGTTCTCCAGTTCCATTCATTTACCTGCAAACGACAAAATTTAATTCTTCTTTGTGGCTTTATAAAATCCCACTGTATGTAAATAGCACATATTCTTAATCCATTAATCAGTAGTGGGGCATCTTGGCTCTTTCCATAATTTGGCTATTATGAGCAATGCTGCAATAAACATGGGTGTGCAGGTGCCTTTGTTGTAACTTGACTGACATTCCTTCAGATATATCCCTAAGAATAGAATTGCTGGATCTAGGCAGTTCTGTTTTCAATTTTTGCATCTCCATTCATCAAGGAAATCAGTCTCTAGATTTTTTGTTCTTATTATTTAAAACTTCTTTGTTTTTGGTATCAAGTTAATACTGGCTTCATAGTATGAATTTAATAGTATTTTTTCCATTTCTATTTTATGGAATAGTTGCAGATGCATTAATCCCAGTTCTTTAAAGGTTTGGTCCTGGGCTTTTCTTTGTTGGGAACTCTTTATTATTGCTCCAATCTCATTGCTCATTATACATTTATTTAAGTTGTTTATATCCTCTTGGTTCAATCTTAGTAGATCTTATGTATCTAGAATTTATTCATTTTTTTCTAGATTTCCCAGTTTGTTGAAATATTAATTTCAAAATATTCTAGAAAGATAAGATTCTAGAAGATCCTACTGACTTTCAAGATTTCATTAGGATTTGTTGTGATATCTCCCTTTTCATCCCTATTTTTATTGTTAGGGAATTCATTAAAAGTTTTTGGTTACTATTATCCTTTACCTCCTAAAATATTTAGGATAGTGTTTAAGTATAAAAAGATTCCATTAAGTTTCGTATAAGGTTTTTATTACACTTGTTTGTTATTTTTAAAAATATGGGAAGTTTGTCATTTAGGCATTTATTGAATTTATTGAAATTCTTCAATTTTCAGTTAAAGTAAACGATATTCTTTTTCTGTACTCTCATACCTGAAATAGTCATAAAATACAGGTATTGAATTATATGACATTTATAGAAATATAGTAATTTATCAACAGATTATACATTTTAAATATATTACTATATAGCATTGAAATTTTTCATTGCACTTGAATACAGCAAATATAGTAAATCATCAGGATTAACAAATGGCTTTACTATTTTTATCTCAATAGCATAATATTTTACAAGTTTTATCAGAAAAATGGATTTAAAAATGAATAATCCTCTAAGGACCTAAGATCACGTCCTCTTCACCAACATCTTACTATGAAAATTCTCAAATGCATTCAAAATTGAAAGTATTAGCCAAGAGATAATTTCCACATAACCATCCATATACTTACCTATCACCTAAATTAGTGTGTGTGTGTGTGTGTGTGTGTGTGTTTAGTTACACAATCAACCCATCCCACTATGCAGCATATGGTATACTTCATTTTCTATTCATTTCAATATAAATTCCATAAATCCATACAAATACTCTCTAATCATTTCAACAGACATTATCATAAAGTAATATTCAAGATATGTTTAGTTATCTTTTTAAAAAATAATTATGACATGTACAAATTTTATATAAGCATTTGCTAAGCTTTATCTAATTCATACACTTGTGTAGCACAAATACCTGTTAAAATATGAATCCTTATCATCTGTTAAGGAAGTTTCCTTATACCCTTTCAACGAAATCTCCAGGCCACCCCCCACAAGAAGCAATTTTTATTCTCACTTTTTAAAAAAACCATGGATTGGCCTCATTTAGTAGCAAATATACGTAAATCATACAGTATGCATTCTTGTTTGTAAGGTTCCATTCATTCCATATATTTTTGACATCCATTCAAGACACTGTATGTATCAATAGATCCTTCTTCATTATTGTGATGGTTAATAATCCACTATATGAACATGCATTATTTTATGTATATGTTTTTCTAACAGTAGACATGGTGCGTTTCTACATATGTTAAGTTTTATGTGAAATGCCTAAGAATTTTCCAGAGTGATTTTATCATTTTACCTTTCCACCAAGAATAATAGTTTCATTTGTTGTGCGTCTTCGCCAATATTTGACATTACTAATCTTAATATTTCAAATAATTCTGGTGGATATTTACTCATATTACATTCTGTTCTTAACTTGCAATTAGCTGAGGGGTAGTCATATTTATCATTTTTCATGTACATATGAGATAACCATGTATCATCATTAGTAAAATGCTTCATTTATATTTTATTATGTTTTTTATTTTGATTTTTTGAGTTGGGGGATGATAGATAGATAGATGATAGACAGATAGATCACTCCTTTGTGATATATATCTGCTTTTTAATTTCCAATCTGTTTGCTAAATATAATTTCACCAATGGTAATTTAGAAAGATAATTTTTAACCTTAAAGATGTTTTATTTATTTTGTTTTGTTTTTTGGTGATACTGGGGTTTGAACTCAGGGCCTCATGCTTGCAAGGTATGTGCTTTACTGTTTGAGTCATGCCTCCAGCTAATTTTATTTTTAAGTACTTTTGACTGACTACTTTTTGTGTCCTAAGATAGTTTTATTTACTCTCAATTTGCAAAGACATTGCCTTATGATTTTAGGTTTCCCTTTTGAAGATAGTATATACATGAGATTGAGGTTGATGTTGTCATATAGATGTCCAATTATTCCAGCATCATTTGTTGAAAAGATTTTGCTTTTCTAATTGGATAACTTTACTGCCTCTGTCAGAAAACAGATGACCACCCATGAGAAAATATATTTATGGAATCTATTTTATTCCAATGTTTTCTTTGTTGTTATTCCATGCCAGCAATGCCTTGATTACTACAGTTTCATACGAAATTTTTAAGTTCTCTAACATTGTTCTTTTCAAGATTGCTGTTGGCCATTCTGAGATCCTTGCACTAGCTACATAATCCTGAGAAAATCACTGAACCACCCTAATATTCAAAAAAATTTAAAGATAAAACATGAATAAATAGAGTACCCACTTCTTAGTATTTGTGGGATGATTAAGAGATTAACTCATGCAGAATTTTAAGTGTAGCATACATTTCCAGTATTAACACTAGCTTTATTACATTATTGCAATTATATGACTCTCTAATAAAGAAGGGAAAATCTAATAATGTTTTGTCATTACTATAATAGTCTCTTTTTAAAGTGCTTTAGGACTAGGATTTTATTTATTAAGAAACTGAGCCCCAGAGAGTTTAACTAGAGTTAAAATTTAAAATAGAATTCATGTGCAGTTTCTTATTCAAATTACTACATTTAATTCTCTCATTATGTTGATATAACTCTTGCACGTAGTAATTAAGTTTCAGTGCATTTATGCCTCAATTTTCCTCAATTTTCTTGGAAATAATTTGCATGACTTTATACTATGCAGCAACATTCTCAATATAGAGAATGCTTTCCTATAATTCTATAATTTATAATATAGTTTCTAGAAGCACACAATTTCTAATAAAGGCCTAGGAAAACATTATTTATGAAATGGTCAATGACATATGCAATTACACAATGATCAACCCATTTTCATAAGTTGTTACAGTTTATTTTTAGTTCACATCTTTTCAACTCTGTTTCTATTTCTTCTGTAGTGTTCTTTGGATACTTCATATAGTCATGTGATTCCCTAGTTGTAATGCCTTTTGAAAGTGTGATGAAATTAATTGTTCTTAATATAAGGATTGGTTTCTTGTTGTCAAAATGCATGAAGTTTAACTTTCTTGGAATTTAAATGGACATGTAGAGCAAAATCTGCACACTTGTGTGAAAAAATGTCTTATCTTTATTCAGCATGTAATACCTAGAGATAATGGTGTTGACATTAACTCCAGATAGTTACAGTGTGTAGGTTGCATGTAATTACAAATATTGATATTTGATGATTCACAGATACTGTGCCTGTAAATGGTTAGTGTGAAATTTTGCTATTCATAACTGAAGTTTCTTAAGTCTCCATATATGTGTATATATGTATGTATGTGTGTATATATGTACATATATATATATATATGTTGTCCTGTTCTATTCTTGTCAACATAGTTTATTTGCTTATGCTAGTCACAAAAGCTTATAAAATCTTATAAAAGCAGTTCATAGGTTGCTTTAATTTCATGTTGATAAAAATACATGTTCATTAAAAAAGAATTAAATACTCTAATTATTCTAATAATTTTTACTGCATACTCTTTAACTGAATTTTCTGTAATTAATTTTAAATTCTTAGTACACATTACTTGCCTGAATACTGGATATTTCTCGAAACAAGCAATGCTATTTTAATAATATTTTTATTATTTCTTAACCATTATTACATTTAAATTTTATCAAGACCAGCAAAGCATATAGTTGAAACATATTTAATTCAATCTTAATTACTTCAGCACTTGAGGAATTTAGCAATACTCTAAAATTGCTGCCAGTTTTGAAACTAAGTCCCATCAATTTAGTTCCCTTTTCCTTGGCTTGAAACATTGTACCAAAGCTCTTTACACTGACCAAAGCATTTGTGGGTGGCATTTGGTCATTGAAAGTCTCATAGATCCAACCTGGCTTTAGGTTGTCAGTCTTACCTCTTCTCAGACTTCCTTTACCACTAGTGTTCTCTCTCCTTTGAAGCTCTTGTCCTCAGTTACCCTGAGAAATCTATCACTACCTGTCCCAACATCTGGTATCTAAAAAATGAACAGCCTACCACTTAGTTCTCGACCTAAAGAGATATTTTATAACTAATTATGCTGATTTTCCTCCAAATTTCCTCTGTCCTGTGAATCAAAGAACAGTTTAAAAAAAGATTCTCATTGATCTGTTTCCTTCTGGTATTTTTGTTTATATTCAGAGTAATTTTCATTACACCATAAAGGCAACGGCAACTCAAAATATCCACGATTAGGAAACTCAAAATATCTCCATCAGTGTCTCTATCTTCCACCAGTCATGGCAGACTTGGCTCAGTGAATAGAAGAACAGCAAAGAGTACAAGAAATGAGACAGGAGATGGGATTTTACCAATATCTCAAAACACTGTCCTACCACATACTTTCACATACCATGCCCTTCATTCTTATAACAATTCCATAAGGAAACACTACAACTGTCAATTTACAGAGAATAAAAGTGAAACATTTCTGCTTGCAAACATCCTTGAATTCAGATTTAGTCATCTCCCAATCTTTACTGCTTTGTGGTAGTCAGTGTTGGAAAAGTATACTACTCTACTGCAGTGGGTACTTAAAACCTAAGATGAATAAAAATACAAGAATTTTCTGCTTAAAAAGTTAATGAGGATTGAAATTGAAAAAAGCAAGCATCCCCAAAAATTTAACATATTTAATGTTTCAATACCCAATGTGCAAAATGATATTAAGTGGCTGGGTGCTAGTGACTTGTGCCTGTAATTCTAGCTACTTAGGAGACAGAGATTAGGAGGATCATACTTCAAAACCAGCCCAGGTGAATAGTTGGCAAAACGCTATCTCATAAAACACCCAACTCAAAACAGGGCTGGTGGAATGGCTCAAATGGTAGAGTGCCTGCCTATAAAGCAAAAGTTCAAACTCCATTTTGTCACACACACAAAAAAGGTACAAAGCCTATACACATTTAATCCACACATTTAACTATCAGGAACAAGAAAAAAATCTAAATTTATATTAGTGGAAACAAACTCAAATAATATCAAACACTAGGTAAATTAAGTGTGCTTTTTTCTTCCATTTATAGGTTCACAAAGTTGTGTTTTCTTGAATATTAGATATATAATCTGTTTTAGGACATTACTGAGTTTCATTAAGTTCTTATCTAAGTGGCTTGATAGTATGAAAATTTATATAATTACAAATAATGTGATAGATAATTAATGATATATATAAGTAATATTGGCCACAGACATGCCCTTCGAGGTAGTGTGTGTTTGATTGTGTATCGGGGCATAAATTTAAAAATACATGTTACAACATTCAGATTTTGAAAAGTGGTTCCCGTGTGCAATGGTGAATAGTGTATTTTACTAAGTAGTAAGATTATGAGTGATTTTTTTTCAAGGTTTCAAATGTAGGAAAAAACATGTGTTTTTGTTTAAAAACAAAATACAGACATTTCTTAAAAACAGATATTTTGGAAACTTAACCCCTCTAAGTATGAAATGATGTTCAAGTGTCCTGTAGAGATGAAAGTTTCAAAGTTGCTTTGTTGCACAAAAACCAAACAAAACAAAACAAAAAATTGTAAGTGTTGGAATCACTTCCAAATGCAAGCTCTACTCTTCTATTCCACTTTTAAGACTTTCCACTGAGAAAGAGCTTTGTCAGTTTTTGTTTCATCAAAACAACTCTGTATCTTTCACTGAAAAGGAAACCAGTTAATCTGGTTTATGGTGAATGTGAACTTGAAAGGATCCTTATCATAATATCCTAAGATAATTGCATCACCAGGAAAGTGGATTTATCTAAAAAGACCATCTGGTGTCCACCACTTCTCACACCAGTAGTTTGTTACCATTGCATTCATGTTTCTCTATACTATCCCCATTTGATTTTTTTTCTTCTCAGACTAATGTCACTTATTCTGTGGCCATTTCACTGACCCAATAGAGGTTATTTAATACACATAATGTGTTATTTCTTCATTTTAATTAATTTCGAGCAATGTAATGGGCATTTTGAAATTTTTCACATTCACATAATTTTAACTGTGTACACTTGAAACTTTGCAATATTAATGATTTTCATTAAAGCTAGGACTCCTTGTTGAGGAATATGTAAATCCTAAATTGTACCAATTTGTTTATTGAAACTCCATCATTAATATTGATAATACATTAAAAATTTAAACATGTAAACTTATCTTGACCTACTTTTTATAAATATTATAAAAGAAAATTGCATAAGAAATTGTTATTAACTCATTATATAAATAATAGTAATTGATGTGAACAAATGAAATTTTTTATAATGAACCAAAAAATATATAAGGCAATAAAATCATTCTAAAATTCATTTGGCTTGAAATCATTTCCAGATATGGCAAGGATTTATATTTATGTCTGCCTATTTGATGAGTTGGTGTTTTTCAGCTGACTAATGTCTTTGTGGTTCATCATAACTTTTCTTTTTTGCTCTTTTCTATGAATGACATTTTTGTTTTTACTGTAGACTTGAATCACCGACCAGATCGTTGATTATGGAAGCTCCTCGTGGGGTCCAGGTGAGAGCTGCTGCAGGTGACTTCAAAGCCACCTGCAGGAAGGAGCTTCATTTGCAGTCTACAGAGGGGGAGGTGAGTCCCCAAGCAGGAAGGATTTGGCCCTTTGTTGCTATAGGTTTTTCTTCTTAAGTTATATGCATATGGTTCCAAATCAAACTTAAACAACAATTGACACTGTTTAAATTATGAAACTTTAATACTTCTTAAATATGAAGTTTGATAAATCTAATGATACTTCCATAAATTAAAGCCCCATTTATTTTCTCCTGAGAGATATGTATTCACAAGACTTTTTAAGTCTTATTTGGTTTTAAAATTAGCATATAAAGCTGGGCACTGGTGGCTCAAGCCTATAATCCTAGATACTCAGAAAGCAGAGAGACAGGAGGATCATGGTTCAGAGCCAGCCTGGGCAAAATAGTTCATGAGACCCTATCTCAAAAAAACCCTTTACAAAAAAAGGACTGGCAGAGTTGCTCAAATTATAGACCTTGTACCACAAAAAAATTAGCATACAAACATAATTGATATCAATACAATATCAAGAATGAAGAGAGTGGTTTTTATTCTCTTTGGCTTTTCAAAAAAGTTTTTGCAAAGGTTGATCAATAGGTACTAAGTTAGATAGAAACAAGAAGTTTTGGTGTGCTATTGTGTAATATGGTGACTCTGGATAATAAAAGTGTCCTGTACATTTCAAAAGGCTAGAAGAAAGGTCTTTGAAAGTTTCCATCATAAAAAAGATAAGAGATGGATATGGTGAGTCCCACTTATAATTCCAGATACTTGGGAAGTAGAGAAAGGAGGATTGTGGTTTTAAGCCATCCTAGGAAAAATGTTATCAAGACCCTATCAAAAACAGCTGGGTGGGTGTGCAAGTGCATGTCTGTAGTTCCAGCTACTCTGGAGGACTGTGATCCAAAGTTGGCCCAGTGTCAAAGGCATGAGACCCTGTCTAAAAACCAGTAAAGTAAATATGGCTGGAAGTGTGGCTCAAGGGGTGGAGTGCTTGCCTACCTAGTATGAGGTCATGATTTTAAACCCCAATACTGAAAAAACAGGAAAGGATAAATGTGTGAAGAGATAAATATGTTTAATTTGATTTAAGCATCTTACAATGCATATGTGTGGTAGAAAATTACATAGTACTCCATTAATATGTGCTACTTTTATATTTGTATGTATCAGTAAAAACATAAAAAAAGACATTCTTCTAAAAGTACCTTGGGAGTGAGTTTGCTTCTGTCAAAATAATTTCTATATTTGACAAAAAGAAAAATAAAAGTTTACAATTTGTTTTAATTTACATTTTCTAGAACAGGATTTACATGTTAATATTTTCTTCAAAGTTACCTTTTCCTCCTGTGAATCTTCTTTAAGTCTTGTGGTTACTTTAACCATCATCAACTTTTCCTCAAGGCATGCTTTAAATAAACTTTTGTTTTTATGTCCCACTATCACAATGAAATGTGATAGAAACACATTTATTTCATTTATCTTACTTGTTATATGTACTATGGTTGTTGTTTCTACATATTTGTATATTTGTCAACTCTGAAAAAATCCTGTTTTATTTCTGCATATATTACCTCTCATCCATTATCTTCATGATTTTCCCATGAAATTCTGAAGACATCTTACACCTTTCTTCATTCTCTTACTAGATCTTGGAGTCTGTTCCTCCAGTTTGTATTTGTTTGTCTCCTATGCCTCAAACTGTTTATTTATTTATGTCTACATTCCTAATATCCTCCCCAATATCTAATCTTTTATTTAATCTGTATATTGGGCTTTTAATTGTATTGATTATAGCTTTTTGTTTGTTACTACAGGTCTCATTTTTTCTTTTTCAAATCTGCCCAGACATTTTGGTAGTTGGTCTTTCATATGTTTGTTTTTAATTTTACCTTAATTGTCTTAATTCCTTACACATAATTCACATTCTCCATTGCATATGTTTATTACAACTCCCAAATCCTTAATGAATCCTTTCATTCAAAGTATTCAGAATGAGTATCCCATAATAAATATTAGTGATTATTAGCCTCTGTTTTCCTACTTATGGATCATCTAATTACAGAAAGGTATAATATTTTATATTATAATGAAATAGCATAATATTTTCCTATGAATAAGTGTGAAATGCTATGAAAATTTTCTCTTTGCTATATTGACTATGCTATGGAAGTCAAATTGATAATTCAGTAAACAATAGAGAAGAGTTTAAAGTCCCTTCCTTTAGATAGTTTTTAAACTACTTAATATTGGGGCACATACTGCATTCAAATATCCAAAATAATAGTCAAAAGGCAGAATAGTGAAACTGAACATAAATTTCTATACTACAGAGAATTCAGGCATTTCAGATACAATGCTGCAAGGAATTTCAAATTCAGCTCTGAAGGAAACAAGAATGATAGTGTAAATAGAATATTTTAAGTGGTATAATAGCATATACAGTACAATAATACATATATATGGCATAAGACCACTGAGGAATAATTTCTATTTTTAAAATAAATTAAGATTATCTATAAGCATGATAGGCCTGATTTCAATGTAGGGAAATAAATGAATTCTTGGTAGGAAGAAGATGGTGGACTGTGATTTAAAAGCTATGATTTTAATCATAGGGAACTGTTCCAGAACTAACGGATTATATGCTTTATAGGGCAATATAGAATAGATGTTTTATTTTCAGAAACTGGAAAGTAGACAACATAATGGTGACCAACTTACCAGAACAGAAAGAGATGGTCAAGCTGTCATCCATGCTGTATTATGCTGAGAAGGTTCAGGAATGTTATGGCAGAAGTAATCAATAAATAACGGCCTCATGGTTTATTTTTCTATCTCAAACCAAGAAAATAGCGTTTTCTGTTTCTAAGGGGACTATCTGAATGAATTCATTAATGAAATCCAGTTCCTTCACATGGTTAAAGCTATACTTTGGACCTTGAAATATTATGTATGGAATTAAATATTGTCATATAGCCAAATACTGTCTACAGTAGCTCCTATACGGATAGGAGAGCTGGAGACCACTGCTATGGCAACACTGAAACAGCACTCCGGCATCATCAAGGCTAAGACTTCCAGGGTTTGCTGCATTGTTGAGGGCTCCACAGTTGATGCATGCTTGCTTAAGCTGTCATTTGTGGATCTAACCTGTATAAAACAGCTATTCTCACCCATGGTACATCCATTGGAAGACATCCAGATGCATAACTGTAAAAGCCAGAGATGTGGCATGGGATAAGCAAGACCTTTTAAACTACTGAGACAAACTACCAACACTTTTTCTCTGTGTGTGTTATAAATGCAACATTCATAAAATCCCAGTCATTTGATCAACCCCACATGAACCTCTTCTCCACATTCTTTAGTTTCCAATACTCCCCCCTTCTTATTTGTGTCTCTGTGTTTCTTGACTTAAACACCTGCTTCTAGCATTTCTTCTACATGAACTCTCTAAATTTCTGCCCAACATTTTGCATTTCTCAAAAATTCATCTATGAGTAGGTAAAATAAATGACTAGAGGACAAGATTGAGCTGGAAGGTCAGTTTCGGGACTACTGTGGAGTCCTCATAAAGGAATAGGACTTGTGTGGAGAGCATAGATGGAGAAAATGGAGGACTGTCTGACCCTCCTGTCACTTTAAGGACTCTTCTTTAGGCTACATAACAAAAGAATTAAGAAACACCTGAAGATAGTTGTTTCTTTGCTCATTCAAATCCATGTTCCAATTTTTCTTTTTTGAAAATTTCCCGAAGCATAACAAACCATTGATCACTGCCCCTGAAAGTGGAGAATTCATGATTAAGAATAAGTGAATATCTCAACTCACAAGATTTAGCAAAGTGGGTGTTGAACACAGGTAATACACTTTATGGATTTTAAATTTGATTATACACAATAATTATCTATTGCTAGTTGTGTAAATTATCTATGTGATATAAACTTTACGCTGTGAGTAACTATGCTTTCAGGAGTATTTTAAAAAATAGACCAGGGAATATTTTTTAATTAATTGTCCCCCTCTTCAATAATGTCAACTCCATTTACATTCTTCTTTCATTATTTAAGCATGATTAAGAAGTCAAATTGAGAAACTATCAATGTCATTAATTTTCTGTAGTGCTTGAACAATTGGATTGGCCCCTTAAGCAGATTGTCTAATATTACTTTTCAGATTGAGAGTTTTCTGTCAGAACAGAACATCTCTCAAAGGAGAAAACAGCTGCAGAGCATTTGGACTATATGTAGGATTGTAATTTGTTTGTTCAACAAAGCAAGGCAGTTAAACCAATAGAACTGTTTGTAGTGTATTCTCTCTTATCAGACCATGTTGCAAAGCTCTGAGAGATGTAGAAGGCTGAAATGAATTAAAATGCAATTTCTTTTCCCTCTAGATATTTCTCAATGCAGATACAATCCGGCTGGGAAATCTACCAACTGGCTCCTTTTCATCTTCTTCACCCAGCTCCTCGAATTCTCGGCAGACGGTGTACGAACTCTGCGTGTGCCCCAATGGCAAACTGTACCTTTCTCCAGCAGGAGTAGGTTCCACTTGTCAGTCCAATAGCAACATCTGCTTGTGGAGCTGAAGTGACTGATTTCTCCTCACACCAGAATAGCCTTTTGTTCCTGTCTTTCTGCTTCACAGTTCTGCTTGGTTTCCCTTGTGATCAGTCCAGAGCTTCTTCAAATGGTCCACAGAGCAACTCTGTCCAATGTAAGCAGAAATTCGTCACACCTTCTGTGATTTACTGTACTGTTCAACACAGAGAATGCGAGTGACGTACCAGTGGAGAACCTTCAGCAGGAAAACTGGATCATAACTTTTGCTCAAAAGGGAGAATAACATAGGTGCCTTTGCTACATGAAGTGAAGCACACAGTTTTAGATTTTTGCAGAACCTGGATATGAACTGCACATATACATCACATAGATACAATTCCCAGTATCCAATGGCAAGATGAAATGGTTAACCATGTAAGATAATTCTTCAATCTGAAAGCACAATTTTCCATTCATCTTTCTGGATGTAAACTTTGACCCCCGAATTTTAAATTTTTGAAGCATTATGAAATGCTTGCTTTACTAAAAATTAAATTCAATACATGGTTTTTAACAAAACAGAACAAGAAAGAATCCCTCCCTGAGTTTTGTTTCTTTAAGACCAATGTGTTGTTACTCTTTGTCTACTAAGTCTAGAATTTTGTACATTAGGTAATTTTGAAAGCACTCAGCAATATAATCTTTACAGAATTAACTAAATGCCATTATATTGTCATTTGTCAGATCTGTATGGCCTTATATAATATTTACTTGCTATTGCATGTGACGTATTTGCTTTTAACAAAACATCTAATTTATTGCAGCATAAGATAGAATTAAGAAGGAAGTACAATGGTGAGATTTCTTAGATTGGTTCTTTAATCCACGTGATATCCTCTACACCTAGGCTTTAACAGTTCAATTTTTGTTTGCCCCATTCACTTTATACTAGACTTTGCTAAAATTCAGACATCCTTTAAATAAATAAATATTAATGGGATATGTAATGATGAGAATGGATTCACTTCCATTGGGAGATCATCTTCAAAGTTATTATCCATTCTTTTTACAAAATGGAGAGTAAGATTTATGGATGTTAGAAATTAAATTAAAAATTCCTGTCTAAAAAGTAAAAATGAAATTTTAATTAAAATGTTGAATGTGTGCTTACTCCATTAGATTCATATTTTAAGGAATTTAGTCATTTCTATTTAACTGTTAACATTCAGTCACTTTTATTAGACTGTTAAGCTATCCTAACATCAGAAATCTAACTCCTTCTATTTTCTACTGCTTATTTTATAAACTATCTCCTAAAAATAACTCCAGATTATTTTATATTTATTTATCATAATACTCCTTAGCTCAAATTCTTGAAACCTACAGAACTGAAGCATTAAAAACTGTATAAAATATTTCCTATTATGACAAGATGACTTAATTACTGTCAGGTAAGTCCTTAATTTTCACATTAATCACTCTTTATGCACACTATTAATGGGTGTGTGGAAGGTCATTTTAGGGGTTTTTGACTGTAGAAGCTTTGGCGTTCACGTGTCTATTCCTTAAAGAAAAGTGGGAGATTGGAAATTGTTGAAGCAATTTGGTTAGTGAAAGTAGGAAAAATGAAAAATGTGAGCAGAATTATAATGGATAATTTGGCTAGAATGATCTTCCTTGGATAAATCAACATTTTCCTAATAATTGGAAAAGTTCCACATCACTGAATGTATTCTGTACTCAGCAGAAGGATCCGAAATGTAGTTCACCTTGATTATTTTTAAAATACAACTTGACTTATGTTTTGGAGTTATTCTATAAATCTGTAAATCAATATTGGAATAAAAGTTAAGATATGCAATTGCTTTAAAAGTCATATCATAACACAGAGTTTAACTTATTTATGTTAAAACACTAGTTTAATGTGAGAAATGTGCACCTTAGCTTTGCAAAATACACAAATTAGAAATTTTGAGAAAGTATGGGTGCTAATCACTACAGTATGGTAAGGAGAGCATTCTGCGTTAATCTGAGGCATAGTTAAGTATGAATCATCCTAAATTAAAATGATTAGAACAACTCTTAGTCAAAGGGGAATAATTTTTTGATAAGTAATTTGACCATTCTAAAGTCTTTTGGTAATCAATTGAGCTGAGTTAGGCAAGCTGAGAATGTCTCCAGGTACAGTTTATAACAAAAAACTTTACAAACGTTAACAAAATTATTGAATCAAATGTCCTCTTGAGGTTCCTACTAGCTCTAACATTTTCTAATAGCATTATACAAAGTAGAAAGGAGTGCTGAAATTTCAGATTCTATAGTATACATGGTGAAAGATAAAAAGAGTGATGAAAAAAAAAGGCAAAAACCCATGCCAGTGAAAGGCTGTCTGATTTTCCATTCAAAAATGTTCTGAAGAGTGTAGACACAACTGAAAAAGTAGTATATAAACTCAAGGAACATCAATGATGCAAAAATAACTTTGGTTAAATTTGAAAAAGAATGATACAGATGGCTTTCTTATCTAACACTAAATCATTGACTTCAGTCATTTGACTGGTTACTTGAGATTCATCAGAATCTTAAGTGTAGACTCAGAGTTTCAGCTTCTTTTGAAGGCTTAGAGGATTGTTCATAAGAGTCCTTGATTTCATAATAGGAAAAGCTTAGATCTTTTATGATGCATAACTCCCAGAACTGCAGACTACCGAAACGCATTCATTACATATTTTTTCTCAGACCACTTTTTACATTAGAACATATATAAACATAACACAGTTTACACAGATGATGAAAATTTCATCCTTCATAATTTGCATGGATAAAAAAATGATTCCTTCAAAGTGTACTATATGGTCCCTACTCAGCTATCTAATTACTCAGATCTTAACTTCCTACTCAGTTCAGCTGGGAAGGGAAAAAGGAAGAAAGGTAGCATTTAAATTCTGCAGGAGAAATGGATAAACTGAGATGTATGTTCCTTTTTTTGAACTCAAAAAGAGAGACATAAAGAAAATTCACTATTTTTTTTATCTTTCAGAAAACTTCAATAAAACACTTTAAAACATAACAAAAACACATTTCCAAATTTCCTGGTTCCTTTCCTCAGCATTTCCAAAATTTCTTCACCATACCACTATACTTATTAGCTTCATTTTTTCTGATTTTAATATGGATAAGTTTCATAAACTAGTACATAATATTTACCGAATATAGCTGCATGGTAATATTGATTTCCAAGTTACAGTAAAACAGAAGCAGTAGTTCCAGTTCTGGTTTTAGCCCTTGCTAATCATGTAAACTTCCTTAGGAAATATATTTAATTATTTGGGCCATTGCTCACTATTTGTGAAATGGGGACATTAAACTAAATTTTTTCTTTGGTCACTTTCATCTATACTGATTTTATTAAGCATTTCACAATGTTGATTCAGCAACATTGTGCTTGGCAGCCTCATTGGGACTCACATTAGCAATCATTTAAAAAAGTTGCTCACAAATATTGAGATGCTAATCATTCCAGCCTCCTAGGCTACTCCATTTTTTGTACTCAATTTTTGTTCTGACCATTTGAACATTAAGGTCCCTTTCAGAAAAATCATGCTTGACTGACCAGCTTCAGTAATATGGTTGACTTTTAAAAAGAAAAAGAATGTATTCGTCTTGTTAAAAATAAGTTTCTAGAAATTCCATAGAAATGTTTACCAAATATAAGTATTTCACTGTTCTATTATTGGTTAGCCCCATCATGCTAAAAGCATTTGTCTTCTGAGGAAAATATCTTTTGATCTCGAAGGCGAGGTTCTGAATCTTTTATGTGATCCAAATTTCTACCTATTCTCCCACTTTAATGACTCCATTGGACAAGCACCAAACATGGCATTTGGTATAATATAACTCCTAATGAATTATGTCATTGCAAATATGGTATCTCTATATGAGGCAGCAATAGACTTGAGAGTGTCGAATGCATATAAACATTATATTTTTATAGCAGAGAATGTCATCATCATAATATTAAATTATTAAAATAGATGAAGATATTTAATGGCCAAATTCTTTATACAACCATCAAAGTCAAACCAATGTTTGAGATTTATGAGTGAAATCTTGTCACCCTATTTGTCTTAAAAACTCTGGCCTAACTATAATTGTCATGCAACCATATTAAAAGAGAAATTAATTGCTCTGTGTATTAGTCTGTGTGATAGTAATGAATACAACAAAATACCATTATCACCAAGTAAAATACTATTGTACATTTCCTTTAAATCAATCTTAAATTAATGAATGACCTCATAGAAAACTGTTATTCATATTTTTTTAAGCTGCAATTCATTAATTGTTTAAATGTCAAAGACCAAAGACAGGGATTTCTATTGTATTTAATCCTACGACACTGCTGTTTGTAATAACTTGTAGGGGGACTAATAACTCAAGGTAGCAAATATCTTCCTTTCAGGATTCTGAGCTGTAGCCATCAGTTAATGCTTTTGTTGTAGAAACAAAACCTCTATAGTGTGGTCCACTTAATCTTTTATACATGCATAATGAACTCTTCAGCATTCATAAAACCAGTATATAAAGACCACATCCCAAAATGGGCTCAGGATGGATTAACTCAGCTGAATTTAAACTTTCATTGCTTGCTAAAAATTCTTTGGAGAATATAATTAATTTGAACTATTTATAGAACCAGAGGGCTATTTTGTAAGTGTTAATTGATGTGGCTCTACTCTGAAAAAGTCAATGAAAAACATTAAAGAAAATGAGGTATGATGGACTACGATTCTTTTTGTTTTTCAATCTTAATATCTCATTTGTTTGAACATTTAAAAATAAAAGCCAAACAGGGTTAAAGACATACAAGGACATTCACTAACAATGGAGATCAGTAACTTGGAGTTTGAGTGTTTCCTTATTTATATAATTCTTTAAATCAGGTTCACTATTCATTTATTTTGTTTTGTAACTTCCATGTAAATGTTTTCTTGTATATAGAAATATATGAAAAATGGAAATATTTTCTTACACATACTATGCAATATGTTTGTAAAATTGCAATATTACCAAAATTACAAAAGCTGTGCTTTTGTACTTTATCTTGCTTTATGTAAAATCAATCTTTTTCTATTTAAATGGACTTTCTGTCCTATAAACTGTAGATATCATATCTATTCAAAATTCAGTCTATTGTATCTTTTTGTTGAGTTTGGGGTAGATTGGGTGGGATGTATTTCTTTTGGGGGAAAATGCAGTAAAATTTTGGCAATTGGAATTTTTTTTTCTCAGAAATGAGACCTTTTGAAGCATGCAATGAGCTCATATTATTTAAGATCTATACTGTTATTCTTGTATTTTGTCCTAATTTTGGTGCTACTGTGTAACCATGATTAAATGTGATAGTCAAAACAAAGAATATCAGAATGCATATGATATCATTTTATTTATTTTATGGAGAAAATGTTCAAAGAGGAGGGGTATGAGCATCAGCACTGGATAGAGACCTTTTCCAGTTATATCTTCTAAATATTAATTTAAGATGTGTGCTTTTATAAAATTAAGTTCAATATATTTATACTTCATAAAGATGGTTCTTTTATGAAAAACTGGACATATGTTACTCCTAAATGCATGAGCAATGAAATTTAAATAATATTAATGCCAATGATTAGTACATTTTAGCAGATGAGTAACCAATATTTTATCCATTCAAAATTCTTCTGATTTTTGGGACAAGACCAAATGAATTATTATGAATAAAAACAAACATGTCTGCTCATACATAAGCAAAATCACACAAACATTCATACAACAGTGAAGAGTAATATCTGCTAGTCAAAATTTGCATATTTGATGTTTCAATTGTTCATTTCCTTGTTACATTCAAGCCATTACAGTTTGAAACAATGATGGGAATATTATTAGGTGTTACCAGTATAACCAATCCACTGTTACAGATGCTTTGAGAATGACATTATTCCTTGTCAGTTTAAAAAAGCAACAGTATTAATTACAAGTTATCTTTAAAAATAAATTATTTTGCTGTCCAAATATCTGTATATGCTTGCCAAGATATTTAAAACAAAAGCAAAAATAGAAACACTTACAGTCCTCTTCAAAATGTTCAAATGTGAATTCTAAGTAGAACACATATGAATGCTTCAGTACCTGTGCTCAACCTCCAAAAAAGGTTTGAATGATTCTAATAAATATGCAACCAAACATTTGCATCCTTATTCCCAGCAGATCTTCAGGCTCTTTACTAACAACCATAGCAATGCCAGATTTAGGTAGACTCTTTTTTCTTTAAGTGAGGTGAATAAGGAAAAAATGTTTTTTCTCTATACTCACACCCAACACTATTGTGACCAGATGTATGATTTTTTTTCCCCATGAACCAATTTTGTAACACTGGCTGGATAGCCTACAATTTAATTCAATTTTAAATCAATTCAATTCTGTGGACTGGGCACAAAACCCACAAGGTAAGGGTTTAGTCTTATGAGATTGCTTCCACTTCACACCCCAAAGATTACTCACAATTTGTGTCTGAATAGGCTGAAAATCAAAGATACCTTTGATCACTTCCTAGGGGTATAATTTGATAAAGTGGTTCACAGAACCCAGGAAAACAGCGTACTTACAATTGCTCATATATTGCAAAGGATATTTTAATGGGTAAACATAAACAGCCTAAAGAACAGTCAGGCAAGGTAAGGTTTGGAAGGACCCCCAAGTACAAGACCGTGAGAGCTAGCCTTAGAGCACAGGTTCACTAACCTGGAAGCTCTCTGAATTTTCAAGATTTTTATGGAAACTTCATCACAAAAACATGATCACTTATGATTTCTATTTCCATTCTCTCTCCTCTACAGAGAATGAAATGTGGGGCTGAGAATTCTGAACTTCTCATCATGAAACTTTGTATTTCTAATGACCGCACCCTTCCAGAGCCCACCAAGAATCACCTCAAGAAGCAAAATGTGCTTCTATGGCTCAGAAAATTACAAATGTCTTAGGACTTCTGTCAGGAACCAAGTCAAAGTCTAAGTATTAGAATCTGTGTGTTCTCCTACCATCTCTGCTTGTGATGGTTTTAGGGGCTCTGTATTAGGAAGAAGGGCAGAGAATTACACACACACACACACACACACACACACAGAAGCGTATTGGAAAATGGATGTTGAGGGTGGTTATTAAGGTAGATAATTCCAAGACAATATTGTATTAGTGTTTTCAGAATGTTGGCATGTTGCTAAAGGAATTGCTGCTAAAAACATGGCCTGTGTGAACCTTAAGTGTCTCCTTAGTTTCTAATTACCATACCAAACAAAGGCTAACTCTTTCTGGATCACATGACAAATTTCAAAGAGGAACTACTTTTTGAGATTTTTTTTTTCCTCCCCTCTTAATAAGAACTATTACTTGTCATGAAAACAAGTTTTATGGTTATGGACAAATCTTGCTATTATATCATTCAATAGTGATTTTAAAAAATTAAACATATTCAGGTAATTAAGAAAATTATTTTAATTCAGAAAGCAATCACTTGACATTATGGGAATATTAATTGAACCCTTTATTTTTCATCATTAAAGAAACATCATTAAGCCCATCATTAACCATAATGGGACATATATTAATCACAGCGTGCAAGAGACAATGGTAAGAGGATCATGAATTCAAGTCAGCCTGGACTACATAGTGAGACCCTGTCTCAAACAAAACAATCAACTAAAAAAAATGAGAAATGGTGTAAGTAATATCATTCTCATATTTGAGAAAAATAAAAGTACCAATTCTTCATAATATATAAGTATTTCCTTAGTTTAAAGCCAAAGAGTATTATTGTCTAGGTATTTACTCATGGATAGAGAAAATGATGCATTCATTTTAGAAAAAATTTAATAAAATAAGTTGACTTTATTAAAATTATTAAACTTTATTAAATTACTCTTATCAATTAATTTTTAACAATTATAGAAGACATGATGTTGCAAGATTGCTTAGATTGCTATAATGCATGAGAATCTCTATTCATAACTACAAATCAGTAAATTGTGCAACTATCCAAGATGTGTAAATATCAAATGGAAATAGAGTGGATACAAAGCATTTGTGAACTTGCTATTTATTTTTCAAATATATATATATAATTTTTCTTATAATGTAATAGTTTAAGGCATTTTATAACATTATCTATCCATGAGTTCAGCTTATGATGAATGAAAATATCACATTGTAAAGCATTATACATGAAAGGCTTGGTAAAATGACACTATTTAAATTTTAAGAGCACCTTAAACTCACTACTTTTCTGCTGCTTAATCTTGCTAGGGCATTTGGAATTCATTGCCCATCACAATTAAAAGCTTTGTGACATCATGGGAAAAGTTACCAATGGCATGTCAAAATTAATTAAGGGAATATTGAGACAAAAAAAAGACAAAACCAAAATTCTAGACACACATTTTTTTCTCTTTGGTTCAATATACTTGCAAAGTTAAACTGTATAGATCTTGAACTTACTGTTGCTGACTTAATGGCATTTTCATACGTTTCAGATATACAGATGATATATCTATGAATTAAATACATAATATGAATTCAGTATTTAAAAGTAGACTGAATACCCTGAAAAATGAATTTAGTGAGTTACAACTCTAAAGCAAAGCACTAACAGAAAAATTCATTCTATTATTAAAACTGAAAGTAAAATATTAAAACAATAAATTTTCTTTCATATTTCCTCATTTAAAGTCTACAAATTATTTTTACTGTGCTCCATTAGCCACCTTGAAATAATAAAATTTTGTCAGTAAAGTGGATTTGGTGTTTTACAGGTGCGTTGATAAAAATTGAAACTCCAATTCCTGTGCTGCTTTGGATGTCAATTCAATCACTTGGATCCAGGTAAACTAATTCAGAGATTTAGGCATCTGTGGTTGCACATGAATTTCATCTTGCAAGCTCTATCTGTCCAGGTGAAAAGGGGCAATTATGAATTAAGAATGATTCTAGGACTAAATTCAAACTCTCCAGGAAGGAGTGACATGATTCTTTGCAATGCCAAAGGTTCTGGAGTGATGGATTACTTGTGTTAATTCTGCTCTATTTTACCAGTGAGTTTATCTCAAGGCCTTGCAAGTCAACATGGGCCTTAGTTCTTAAATGTCAAAATAACAGGAGTAAATGACAAACATTTTTAGATACATCAATTTTACCTTACCTTCTTTAGAGTTTTAACATTCTGGATTTTCTGGGCTGCCTGTGAAGTGCAAATAATAAATATTGTAATAATAAATAATCGATATAATGTAAAAGATTCTGTGAAGAAAACAAGCAAGGAGACAGTGACATGCTGAGTTTTCTCATTATGATAAACACCTTCGGAATAAGAAGAGCCGTTTGATTCCAAGTCATACAGGCTTTTTTAGTGCATTTTGTGGTATCCTACAGAAGTAGGTATGTGCAAACCCAACCACTTGATGATAGGATGTCGATTAGGAAAATAGAGTCCTGGGAGCAGGAATCAAGAAGATTATATTAGATTTCAAAACAATAAAAATGGTACAACTGGAGAAACCAAAAAAAAGAGTAAAATGTTCATCTCAACCTTTAATTAACAGTTAAATTCTAACCCAAAAACTGATATCTCAATTATTCTCACATGAGATTCTGTCTTTTGGTCTTGGAAAAACCATTTTTTAAAACAGACTACAATTCATGTTAATTTTATGGCCTTTTTGCATGCAAAAAACTGTACTGATCTGAGGGTAAGGAAAAAATATTTTTCCATAAAATGTGTTTCTCCACAAAACATCTCAAAATGATGTTTTAATGACAAATATGAGCCTTAATATCCTAAAAAATACAGACTCTTGAGCATGTTATCACAGTCTATCTATCAGGAAGCCACATTACTCTGGATTCTGGCCTTTATAAAGTGCTCGAGGCAGTCAGTATAATTCATTCTATGTTAAGTGTTACATTTTTTGAGCCAGTTTTCCTCTTAATGCAGGCCTGTTAGATTGAGTTAGTTGTCAAATTGACCTGAGTTTTATCACAAAATATATGCCAAGATAGAAGTAAAATTCTCCCTCTCTGGAGCAAATCTGTTGAGTCCACATGATTTTGCAGTATTTAATTTGCAATCTTAACATGAATTGGCAATATTTTCCTGATGATTTAATATGATTTTTTCTTCCTTATAATTACATAATGATTGAGTAATAAATTATTGCTGTAATGAATTACTATGAAGGAATTTTAAACTATTTACCATTAAACACAGTAAATTATGAAACAACACCTTATATATTTACCCCTATGGAAAAGTGAAGTCATTAAGTGGGGTAGAGAGTTCAATAAATTATTCTTTTAAAGTTGGTGTCTTGTTGGGTGCTGGTGCCTCATGCCTGTAATCCTAGATATGCAGGAGGCAGAGATCTGGAGGATTGCAGAGAACCTGTCTCTAAAAAACTAAAACAGGGCTGATGGAGTGGCTCACGGTGAAGGCCCTGAGTTCAAACTCCAGTACCACACACACAAAAAAAAAGTTAGATATCCTCATGTTTTGTGCAATTAGGGTACTACCAGAGTATCTACTGACCAGCCATACCTATTAGCTTAAAACTATAGTGCTTATGGGTTCCAATGTTCACCTTTGAAAATATTTAAAAAGTTATAGATAGCAGTTTGGAAGAGATAATTTTTGAATTTGAAACTTCACATTTGTCTTGAAGAATACCTGGGTCAGGTCATTTTCTCAAATCTAGCACCTGACATATTGATGTACCTCATACTATTTATTAAATAAATGAGCAGGTGAATGTGTTAAAATCTAAAAAAAAACCTATAACAGAAATTGATTACTTAACATCTCATAACACAGATTTTTTTATGTGTAAGATTGGGATTAATTAATTTATTAAAAATAGATGAGATTATAATTTAAAAAGTAAAAAAAATTGTTTTAGTTCATTATAAAATGATATATTCTTAACCTAAGCTTTTTCATTTACTTCTATATTTGAAAAGTAGATTAACAAGTAAAATTATTATTAACAAGTTTATTATTATAGTTACCATGGGAAATACATGGTAATAAATACTTGTTTTTTGAACAATTGAAGCAGAGGGTCAGCTAAAACAGAGGATCAGTATCTAGTACTAGCAAGTTGGAGGTCATTAACATTTATTTTATAGTAACTCTGACTTTCAGAAATGATTCAGTTCAATTGGAACTATAACCTATTTTCGTTGAAGACACTGATCTCTGCAGTTCCAGACTGACTCATTAATTTGACCACACTTGGAAGAAAATTTACCTATAATCTTTTTGCCATTCCCTGATTGTGCACAGCCAAATAAATACAAATGTTGTCTAGACTTTTAAAAAGACCCACTTGTTTAAAGAAATAGTGCTTAAGTGTTATTTAATAATTTGCTTTAAGTAAGCTAAAATTACTTTGTTAGTAAGAAACTCAGAAGAGTTACCTCCCCCAAGTTAGATCCCAATCACTGGTTGAAAGAACATTTATCATCATGAAGATGAGGAAGTGGAAATCAAACTAACAGGACTTATTCAGCTTCAACTTTCTCTCTGCTTTTTGATTTGCTTTAATTAAAATCAAAATCTTAATCCGTATTTATCAAATGCTTACATATGATTGTGTTCTTCTTTTCAAAGTCCTCAGTTGAAGTAAGATTGGTCCAGTTGGGTTAATGGTACACACAATGTGGTGATAAACTGTTCTGCTATGGTAAGGAAATATATTTGACTACATATGTAAAGGCAAAGATATTGTGAGGATGACCAAAAAATGTTTTTTATACTACACTGTCTCCAAACTCTGCACTGCTGGGCAAGTGGATAACCAAAGAGAATTCCAAAGGACTGATGATTCCAGAGCAGTGATTACTTCTTGTGCATAAAATGCCCTCAATGTTCAAAAATATAAATTATGCAAACCAGATTATGCTTTGAAAATTAAAGGGTAAAAGATAACCATTGAAAAGTCAAAGATTGATTTCAATTATTTCCATTAAAATTCATAATTTGCTTTAAATGGAAAACAATTATTAGATATGATTCCCTCTAGAAGTTCAATCAAGTACAAATTCAACTACATATGTATCAAAGGCAGATGATATCCTTCTAATTAAGCAATTTCTGCAGGACTAAATTCTCATTGCATATTGTTTGGTTAGTCTGCTATTATTATCACCCCAGCCAGAAAAGTTTATATGAATTCTCTGCATCTTCCTCCAAATACATTTGTCAAATAGATTAAGATATACTTGAGACACTTTGTTTTGTACAGGAAATCTAGCCATATGGTCTTAAGCTAAAGCGTCCAATTTTTCTCTTTTCAAATAAAAATTGTAAGAAAATAAGACTGTTTTCTAAAACAAAAGGTTCACTTCTCTTAGCATAAAATAGTTACTGGAATAACTTTAAGTAGAATTCCCTTAGCAATAGTTTAAGTATAGAAAATTCAACTTGTGAAATCTTATTTTCATCCTATGCTAATAAAGATATGCTCTAATCATATCTGAAAATTGAGTCACTGAAATGGATGTGAATAAAAGTTATTCACAAAAATAAATTTCTGATTATTTTAAATGTATAGGAAAGGAAACTGTATAATACAATTATGCTTATCCAAAATTTACATATTCTGACTCACACCCTTGGTTTCCATTGAAAAATTGAGGAGCATGATGTCAACTTTTCCCAAAGAACAATTTAAATTTCTTTTTTATGATTATAAGCCTATTTTGCAGAAAATAATCGTCTACCCTAAGAATGTTCCAGAATCTTACCATGTTCTTAATTTTGTTTTGTAACCTCTTGATTCAAAACAGTGCATATTTTTAAGCAATGCTGCTTTTTAAGTATTTTTGCATATTAGAGTACATTTCATGCTTTTTGACCAATTAAAATTTACATATTCAACAAATGTCATGTATTTATAGTAACAAGAAGAAATGAATGTGACAACATAACTGCACTTACAGGATAAACCACATAGGTTTATCTGAAGTTCCTGTCTAATTTTAGGTGTTTAAATATACCTTTCAAAGTACATTATTGTCCAGTCTAATTTTAAAATATCACTTCAGTTATAATAATGAGCTATTTAACTATTTTAATTCCATGAAAATTTCTATACAGTGTATATCCTTTTAGAAACATTTTTATACTGGAAAAATTAAATATATATTTAAATATTGTAAAATGCTTAATTAAAATGTACATTACAGTTATTTTTAAGTAAATGTTAATAAAATTATTTGATACAAATTACAAATATGATATCTGTTTCTCACATCAAATAGAAAGCTGTTTATATTTTAATAACATGCATTTTTATAAAAATTTCTTTGACAAAAATAAGTACACAAAAAATACAGACCAAAACGTGTAGCAAAGTGCATGCCAGACTGAAATAGTCACTGAGAATGCAAACATGCTCTGTACTTTTTCTTATTGTGATGATAGTTTTCATTACTGCATACAATATACAAATATACACTCCTTTCATTAATTTTTTAAATAAGAACCAGCATACAAAAGAAGCCAATATTCATTTCTAGTCAGAGTCAGAAATAAATCTATAGTGCAAACTCATGATGCATGCATCAGTGTCTCTAAATATTTGTTTCATTGAACATTAGTTCCACAAAATATTAGTAAGAGTTATGAGGACAGATGCATGTGGACAACAGAACAGAGTAACAGAACAACAACAACATCAATAAAGACTATATAATAAGATTAAACCAGTTTGTTTTTAAGGACTTTATTTAATATGCACTGAATAACATGAAGGTGGAGATGCCTTTTGAGGTGAGTCTCAATTATTTAGCCAGAGGAACTTTTTAAAACAGTGAATATCATACTGATTTATAAGCTGAGAAATGGTGCTCTAGAATTTTAAGCAATATAGTATACTAATATTTGAGACTTTAATGCAGGAATCACCCTGTGCTATTGGGTAAAGAAATGGTCTTCTGTCACCCATCCATTGCAAGCTTTGGCAATGCTTTAAAATTGTAAACCGGCCAATTTACCCAAAGAATTTTCCATTTGTTACAAGTAGCCAGACAATTTGAATTACAGGTTACTGATTTTACTGTCTTTGATACAAATGAAGAGTTCTATGTCTTCCAATAAATATTTGACAAAATGCCATTTGTGACGAGTATATAAAATTGTAGATATAGTCAAATTTCTTTAGGCTTGGGTCATCATTTTCATTTTTATAAGAATTCAGATGACATGGGGACAAGCCACAAAAGTGGAGAATCTTGAGACATTTGATATTTTTACATTTAGTAGTAATGTATAAAATTGGTCATGATACAATTTCACAGTACAGTCATCCCCCTGATAGTCCCCTTATAGATGCCTGAAACCACAGATAGTACCAAACCTTACACATACCATGTTCCCTGTACCTATGCACCTGTGATAAAATGTAATTGACAAATTAGGCCCAGAGCAGATTAGCAACCATAACTAATAACAAAACAGAATAAGAAAAATTATAGACTATAATAACATTTATATGAAGCTTAAAATTACTTTTTTCTTTTTTATTATATTGTACTAAAGGTACATTTTGAAATTTACAAAAGTTCTTAAAATATATCATAGTTGAATTCACCTCCTCCATTATTCTCCTTTATCCCTACTTCCCCATTCCTGGAATAGTGTCAACATGTCTCATTTTTCCATTTTCATACATAAGTACATAATATTTCCACTACATTCAACCTCTTACTTATTTCTGAAATGTTCCGTTTAATATTTTCAGACCACAAAAACTGGAACTGTAGAAAGCAAACCCACAAAAAAAGGGTACTGCTGAAATTTTATAATGCATTTTTCACAAAATCTTTTAAAATTATGTTTCCAGATTCTCTCTCTACATGTCTATCTACATATACACACATATACATATATATATATACAGATATAGATAGACAGATAGATCTTATCCTTCAAGTTGTTTCGTTTTCCCCATGTGCAATAAAATGCATGATGTTTACCAATATGACAGACCAAAGGCAAATTCATGTATATACTCCTATGTACCAACTGTAAATATAGCCATTTAATTTCCACACTACTGAACATGATAAAAGGAAATAAATTAGCATACTGTAAGTATAAACTTTTCTTTTCTCTAAACCATAAATGAAAAAGAAAAACCTACTGGTAAATGTTAGTTTTAATAAACATTAGATAGAATTGCACTTTCCAGTAATTTTGATTATGAAGGAGGAGGTAGAACTAGACAGACCATCCTAGAAAGGGAAGAAGAGAGTAGAATACAGGACTTGATTTTCTCAAGATTTTTTGTTGTGGTTATTTTTGTTTTTGTTGTTTATTTTGTTCTGTTTTTATTTCATTTTATACTGTTAGAGAGCCTCAAAACTTGGCTTAAAATTCTGTTGGGAAAGATGCTAGCAAGGAAAAAATGTTGATAATTAAGAAGGAAGATTGAATAAAGAAAAAGCAAATCTCAGAAATCAGCAGGTAGGATAGAAGGGTAGCAACAGGGGCCCTGTAGAAAATTCATATGTTTATGGAAAGCATAGGTAAAATTCCCTTAAATGTAGATGTTATATCCTCATCATTCTTAGCTTTGTTCTATTTTCTTTGGATCTGTTCTTCTCCACAAATATTTTTCAAGGAACTCTATCCTGAAAGACTGATCTTTTGGAGGATTCACAAACAGACATGGCATAGCACACACTAATTCTGAGGGAGTTTTATACAAGACTAAACAATTTTGCTATCATAACTTCATCAGAATTATCTAGGGTGGCTTTTGTTTTTCAAGTTAAGCGTTTTTTTAGAAACCATATACAGAAGTCAGCCAAGCTAGTGTGTTTCTTCTGATGCAACCACATACCACACAGCATCTGCTCAACCATACTCCTCCCTACCACAACACACACACTTACACAAGACCATGAAGTCAACAAACATAATTTAAAGACCAAGAAAAGGCAAAATGTTAATGCTTCCATCTATTGATGACAGAAGCAGAACTATTCGTTAATATCCAAGCCAACATCAATCCTCAACTTCATCATCTTCTAACCTCCAGGCTTATTCCTTCAACCTACTAACCAGTATTTAAACATACACCCACAGTACACACATAAAACACACACACTAGCTCATCATACAGTCAAACCTTTTCAAGTACTGCTTCTTTTTTAATATCCCAGATCACATGATGGCAAGAGCCCACTACTTTAAGTAAAAAGGAGATAGTGCCATAGTTTTATCACCTTCATATATAAATAATTCCAAAAATAAAAAGTTGGGCATGGACAGAGTAACAATATTTGCTCTTTTAATTATGCCCAGAAGTATTACTGCAGATAGGACTAAGGACCATGTGATAGGGGAAAGTATTCAAATTAATTGAAATTATTTCTTACAAATACTCAGCAGCAGAATATTTGTATAGAAAGGACTGAAAATTGGGTTAGTCTATGGATGCAAGTGAAGAGTACCCAAGCAGCAGGGTGGCTGCATGTGGAAAATATTGCACCTTTAAGGAATTCCTTGTCTTTTTTTTTTTTTTTTTTGCATCCAAGAGACCCTTCAAAAGTAGTGGGCTGGTGTCTGGATCCATTGACCTATCTCTGAAGCATTTTAGAGTGCAGCACACAAGCCAAACCTTACAAACTTAATCTATTTTAGCTCCACAATATGTACTGCTTTTATGTCTCTAAGAGATGAAACATGTATATGTTCAAGGAAAACACTGCAGGGACCTCTAGGAATGAATATGAGGTCTCAGGATAAAGTATACAGAAACTGAGGGTAAAGCAGACTAGAACTCTGCACAAAATAATCTAAGTAAAATTTTGGTTGTTCCATGTTTTATGTTTCTTTTCTAACTTTGTCTTCCTCTGGAAAATTTAGGAAAGGAAAAAAGAAAGACTGACAGACATAATAGACATCATGAGGATTTTTCAGAAAACGGTTAAACTGTTTATATTGATTTTTGAATAATGTTTTCCTATGTTTTAGGAAAGTCTGATAGTAAACTCATTAGGTGAAAAGACTTTGATGCTTATTTTGTATTTGTTGTTTTCTTGCAATGTACGTACATATATTACATATTTCACACAAATACAATCTGAGACCCAACATTTGGAGACATGACAAAAAAAAGAAAGTTAACATGCACTGAGTGGCAGAGAGAGTGAGTATTTTGGTCAGAAACTGGAAATAAGTGGTGATAATTAGGTTAAATATTCCTTTGGGTTTCTAGAAATATTAAAGAAGGCATTGGGATTGTGCTTAGAATGTGAAAGAGAAATTAGAATCCTACATCAATCTTTTCTTATGGAGCAGTGAGACATGGAGGACATTTAATAGAAGGAAGCGGTTTTGTTCTGAAGATAAAATGTGTTTTGCTAGTAGGGAATACAAGAAGACTGGTGAAAAAATAATGGTATTATGACATACATATAGAACATTTATTACTTTTTTCTTCCTATTGTGTATGATCAGCTAAGAAAAACATTGCGTATAAACCAAACAGAATAAAAGATCCAGTTACTAAAGATCCACTTTCTATTACCTACAGTTACAGTTAACTTTATTCATGTAACTATGATAGGTTTTGTGTTTCTAGGAATTTGCTGATTTTATCTAAGTCATCTCAAATTTTAGTATACAATCATTTCAAGTACTGTCCTATATCCCTTTGTTTTTCTGTGGAATTGATAATGGTGCACCCAAATTCATTACATTTTTTCTTTTTATTATTACTATTATTATTATTATTATTTGAGACAGAGTCTTCTTATGTAACCAACTCATGATCTTTCTGCCTCAGCTTCCCAAGTGCTGGGATCACCCAATTACATTTCTGATGTTAGTGATGTGAATCTCTTCCCATCTCTTTTTTCTCCTTCTTTTCTTTTCTTCTTCTTTTGTCCTTCTCTTCTTCTTCTTCCTTTTCTTCTTCTTCTCTCTTTCTGTATCTCTTTCCTCTCTGATCTAGCTAAAGAGATTTTGATTTTGCTGTATTTTCAAATAATCCACTTTCATTTTCATTCTCTAGTTCCTTTTTAATTTTATTTATCTTTCTTCCAATATTTATTATTTCTTGCCTTGAACTATCTTGGAGTTTAATTTTGCTCTTCCTTTTCTAGTTAATTACATTTAGGTTTGAGATCTTTCTTATTTTTAATACATGAGTTTAGAGCTATGCATTTCTGTTTAACATGGCATGGCATTTTAGTATGTTGTTTTCATTTTATTCATCTTTATTTTCTAATTTCTGTTATGACCAGAGAAAATACTTTGAATAATGTCTACTTCTTAAATCTATTGACACAATTTGTGTACTAACATTTGTAGCATCCTGGAAGACGTTCTCTGAATGTACATAAAGTTTGCGCATAGAGCTTTCATTAGACAAAGTGATGTGTGTGTCATATTATAATAGTAGAAAAGTAAAATGTTATCCTTAATATTTAAAGTTTCCCTGTTTTGTGCATTTTGGTTACTGCCAAAATAAAATTTGCAGAAATTATACACAAAAGATTTCCTATCTCAAATATATCATCTTCACTACAAAACTAAATGATGAGGATAGGATGCTGAGTGAAAATATCTTTGATCAATGTGATACAAAGAATGTTCCATGCGAGAAAGCTTTCCTGGGATGTTTTCATGATTGTACAATCTTTAGAAATTTTAGCTCTAAGGTTTAAGTAAACAGTATTTAGTTTAAAATGTTTACACAAGTGTGTTATCCTCTTTTTAATTTTAAAGTAAGTGTTTCATAATTGAGACACTATTGCTCAGGGGAAAGAATGCTAACAATTATTGCAAAGATACTTTGAGGAAATATATCATAGATAAAGAACAGCACAGCCAGCCACAAGGAAAATATGTACATGACAGTGAGACTGACAGGAAGATCTTTTGCTTAGTTACCTAGAGGAAAATTGTCAGTATTCTTATTCTTCAGTAAACATAGCATAAATACTAACAGTTCAGTAGAAATAACCAAAAAACTTGTCATCTCTATACTTCTTATATTAACAGAGCAACAATAATTTTGGTACTAGTAATATTGATGAGACTCAGTTACTTCTTATTTAATTCTACTGTAAGATACCCATTTCAAAATCACTGTGTGGAATATAAACAACTCTGCAAAACATATTCCTCATATTTTAAAAAGAAGGAAAAGTAAGCAATAAAATAAGAATTACAAATTAAAACCTCTTTTACTAATTAATCACATTTTTCTTTTATTTAAAAAAAATCACTTTGAACCATAAACAGATTTGTTTAAGAGAATTTAGAAGTCTAGAGATTAGTATTAATTTTTTGTCTTTTCTAAATATCTTTATCTCAACAAACAAAAATGTTATTTATTTCTTTTTATCTTTTCTATTTTCTCTTCTGCAAAATCGGAGAACAAGAGAGCAGATCAGGTCCTTCCAGGGGCGAGGATTGACACCAGTGAGGGAGGAAGGGGTGGGAGGATGAACACAGTGCAAAATATGTGTAAACATGCATGTAATTGCAACAATGATATCTGTTGTAACTATTCCATGAATCATGGGAGGGGGAATAAAGGGGAGTGGTGGAAGGGGTGAATTCAAGTATTATATAGTTGATACACTGTAAGAACATTTGTAAATGCTACAATGTATCCCTACCCAGCAAATCAATAACTAAAAGAAATTAGAAAAGTGTATCACACAATACAATAAATACATAAAAAATTCAGATTAGGTTTTTTATATAACGGTCATTCATTAGGTTTTTCTGTCTATTCAGCATATTTTAATACTCCTTCTATTTTGAACATTTCCCTAATTTACAATTGCTGATGGTGATACAGACTTCATGGATCAGACACACTCAAGCAAAAGTGCTTTTTAAGAGAGCTTCCATGTGTAATTCCATTTGGGGGCAAGTGTGGTAATGGGATCATTGAATCTTTGGCAGTAGTCAAAGCATTCTGTGTTCAGAGTCCATAATGCAACTTCTGGTGTCTTTGCCCAGGAGTGTTAGTGGTGAAAGTCAAGATCTTCCAAATATACTTTAGTAAATTCTATCATGAGCTGAGGTGGATGTGTGTTTTGTTGCTTTTTTTTTAATCCAGAAACTTTACTTCCTGATTATTTTATTTAGTAAATTCAAAAAATCCAGGGGATGTACCTAATGCACAAAAAACCTAGAGATTCATATTAAAATTTTAATGACCACCTTTTACAATCTCTGTATACATTGAAATGTTATATACATGCATACCTATGCATGTGTGTTTTGCATGTTCAGCAAAACAGTTCCTGTTTTCTTATAAACATATGCTTAAGTCCCAGTGGTTCTGAAAACATAACCTAAGTGCTTCCATATTTAATTAAAGGTCTAATGCATGCTGACTTACGATCTTTTAGATAACTGTATTGTCTTTCATGGTACACTATCTGATACCCCTTGCAAGACAAAAAACACTTGTTCATTCCACTTCTGACTTTTGGCAGTTTGGTGTCTTCCCACAACTTTTACTTGGCTAAAGAGAATTATCACTTCCAAAGTCACACCCCTTCCCAAAGACAGTACACATTTGATGACTGATGTATTGAAAGATTTAGAAGTCCAGCCTTTCCTTCCTGATTCAAATTGGGACAATACCAAAAGGCATTCCTTCTTCCTTAAGTCCTCAATAGACATTGAAAGCATTCCTAATAAAGTTGCACACTGTTCTTCATGGCAGTGTGTGTTTACCAGGGATTTCAATTTGCAATGACCACAAAGTATTCCTGAAAACTAAAGGGAATGGTGTATGCATGTGGAAGGGAGTGCAGGGGAGCAGGGAGAAGGGGGTCATTGTAGAATTTCTAAGGCAAAAACAGTGTTTCTGTTTTCCTCTTCATCAGATAAGGGAGAGTTATTACTCTCCTGATCTTCTTAAGCCAAGGAGGGACCAGTCCAAACAACAGAAATAGAGATTGTGAAAATGTGTGTGCCTTCAAGAAAAACAAAGCTTCTTTCCAGGTTCTGCAACTTGTCTGGAGCTACTTTAAACAGAAGAATAAGAAGAGAGAGCAGGAGTATTTCTGCCTCCTGGTCGGTTGAGGATACATGAATTTTCATGATCCAGAAGGAAATTTTCAGATGAGCTTAAGTCATTTGCAAAGGACTTCACCAGAGCAAGAAGATACTAGAAGTGAAGAGTTGTCATACTGTTCAAAAACATTTAAAGAAAAAAATTTATATGTAAGTTCATTGTGTGCTTGCTACAATTTTTTTGGAGAGGAGTTGTAATTATTTACTATTTTATTTTTTACATAATTTTTCATTAGGATATATTCATTATAAGGGGGACTTCATAGTGACAACTCTGTTTAGGTTTATATTGTACATTACTTGCATTGTCCTCATCATCGCTCCACTTCAATCCCCACCCTGCCTCACTTAAAACAACTGCAAGAGATTTCTTTGTTCTAATACATATAGGTATATGAAGTCCATCAACCATATATACCCTCATCTTAATTTCCTTTATTTACCCTCCCACCCACACTAGCACAGCCCTTCAAACACACTACCTATTTTACAGTCCTCATTTTTGTTATTAATATTTAAGTTGATGTTCAAAGGAGTGTCTCAATGTATGCCCACTGTGAGTGTGCTTTACTTTGATCTGTTCAACCTCTTCTGTTACTCTCTCTTACCACCCTTTCACCTTTTACCTACCACACATTTTTCAACAGCTTTCAATACACATTCTTAAATCCTCTACCTTTACATATTGTTATGTGATATGACTGTTGCTCTATCATTTTCTTTTCCTTTCCCTCTTTCCCCAAGTTCCATACAGTAGTTCCCCTGTTACAAACATGTTCTAGATCTGAATTTTATATGACCATGTTTGTTTTTGTGTATATGTTTATCTTTGGATCTATCTTCCACTTAAGAGAGAAAACATACAGCCTTTGTGTTTTCTGATACTGACTTACTTTACTTAACATGATGTTCTTCAATTGCATTCATTTATCTTCAAACCACATGTCATTATTAATTATGGTTGAATAATACTCCATTGTGTATATATACCACAATTTCTTGATCCATCATCAGTTTTTGGGCACCTGGGGTTGTTTCTAAAACTTGGCTATTGTGAATAGTGCTTCAGTGAACACTGGTGTACAGGTGTCTCTACTGTATCCTGTCTTACGTTCTTTTGGGTAGTTGCCCAGGAGAAGTAGTACTGCATATGGCAGTCCTTTCTCTAGTTTTTTGAGGAATATCCATACTGCTTTCCATAGTGTTGCACTAAGTTGCAGTCCTACTAGCAGTGTATAAGGGTTCCTGTTTTGCCACATCCTCACCAGCATTTCTTGTTGTTATAATCATTGATATGGCCATTCTATTTGGGGTAAGATGAAATCTAAGTGTTGTTTTAATTTGTGTCTCTTTTATAACCAGGAAAATTGAATACTTCTTCATGTATTTACTGGCCATTTGTACCTCTTCTTTTGAGAATTCCCTGTTTAATTCATTTAACACCCCATTTCTTCATTGGGGTGTTGATTCTTTGGGGGCTGAGTTTTTGAGTTCCCTGTAGATTCTCAATATTAGTCCCTTATCAGATGAATAGCTGGTAAAGGTTTCTCCCATTCTATGGACTGTCACTTGAGTCTGGTGATTGTTTCTTTTGCTGTACAGAAGCTCTGTAGTTTTATGCAGTCCCATTTGTTCACTGTTTCTCTTAGATGCTGAGCCTTTTGAGTTTTGTTTAGGAAGTTGTTTGGTATTCCTATCTGTTACAGTGTATTACTTACTACTTCCTGGAATTGTTTCAAAGTTTCAGTCCTTATATTAAGGTGTTTGATCCACTTTGAGTTGATTTTGGTACAGGGGTGAAAGACAGGGATCTGCTTTCAGTCTTCTACATTTAGATATCCAGTTTTCCCAGCAGGATTTTAAAAAGAGGCTGCTTTTTCTCCATCATATGTTTTGGGAACCTTTGTTGAAGATTAGATGGCTATAGATGCGTGGGTTCATGTCTGGGTCTTCTATTCTAATCCATTGGTCTTCCTGTCTGTTTTTGTGCCAATACCATGCTGTTTTTATTGTTATGACTCTGAAGTACAGTTTGAAGTTGGATATTGTGATGCTTCTAGCATAGAACTTATTGCTCAGAATTGCTTTGGCTACTTTTGGGTTTCCCTATGTATTTCACAATTGCTTTTTCATATTTCTGTGTAGAATTTTAATAGGGATTCTGATGAACACGTAGATTGCTTTTGGCCTTTTTCACAATATTGATTCTACCAGTCCACGAGCATAGAAGTGATTTCCATATTCTGATGTCTTATTAAATTTCTATCTTCAGTGATTTACTGTTTTCATTAAAAAGGTCTTTGGTTTCTTTTTTAAAATTTATTCCCGGCGTTAGTTTCAAAGTACTCTCAAATGATTCTCTGGATTTTCTTAGTATTTGTGGTTAGGTCCCCTTTTTCAGTTCTGATTTTCTTAATTTGGGTCTTTTGCCTTCTCCATTTTTTTCATGTTGGCTAATAGTTTGTCAATCTTGTTAATCTTTTCAAAGAACCAACTTTTTGTTTCATTGATTCATTGTATAATTTGATTTTGATCTCATTTATCTTAGCCCTGATCTTTATTATTTCTCTGCATCTGCTGGTTTGGGATTTGGTTTGTTCTTATTTTCCCAGGACCTTAAAGTACATCATTAGGTTGTTTATTTGAAAGGTCTGTTTTTAATGTAGGCACTTACAGCTATCAACTTTCCCCTTAGTATGTTTTTGCTATGTCCCAATGATTCTAGTAGGCTGTATTTTCATTTTCATTGGATTCTAGAAACTTTTTTATTTCTACCCTTATTTCCTGAGTCACCCATTGGTTTTTCAGCAGTGTGTTGTATAGTCTCCATGTGTTTGAATATTTTCTGTGGTTTCTTTTGTTTTTGAGGTCTACCTTTTTTTTCTCATTGTGATTTGATATGATGCAGGGGGTTATTTCAATTTTCTTGAAATTGTTGAGACTTGCTTTGAGTCCTATTTTATGATTTATTTTGGAGAAAGTTCCATGAGTTGCATAAAAAAAAATGTGTTGCCTGGTTGTTGGGTGAAATACTCTGTAGCCATCAACCTTGTCTGTTTGGTCTAATGTGTGGAGTAGCTCTGAAGTTTCTTTGTTGATCTTTTGCCTGGATGATCTATCTATTGGTGACAATGGGGTGTTCATGTCTCCCAGCATCATTGTGTTAGCATCTATTTATGCTCTTAGGGCCATTAGATTTTTTTAAATGTAGATGGGTACCCCTGAGTTTGGTGCATATATATTAAGGATTGATATTTCCTCTTGATGAATTAATCCTTTAATTAATATGATGTGACCTTTATTGTCTCTTCTGATTGATTTTAGTCTGAAGTCTACTTTGTCAGATATGAGTATAGCTACTCCTGCCTATTTATGGAGTCCATTTGCTTAGAAAATTTTTTCTACCCTTAACTCTAAGCCAGTGTTCATTTTTTTCAATGAGATGAGTCACTTGTAAGCAACATATGGTTGGGCCTTGTTTTTTAATCCAGTTTGCTATTCTATGTCTTTTGATTGGATCACTGAGGCCACTTATACTCAGTGTTACTATTGAGAGGTGCCTGCTATTTCCAGCCATTTTTATTCCCCTGTAGTTTAGTTTTACCTATTCCTTGTTCATTGATCTGCTTGCTCAAAAGTGTTTATTCTTTCTTTCTCAGTCTAGTTTCTTCTATATGTAAAACTCCTTTAAGTATCTTCTGTAGTGTTGGCTTGGTAGTTGCAAATTCCTTTAGTTTTTCCTTGTTATGGGTGGTTTTAATTTCTCCTTCAATTAGGAAAGGTACTTTTGCTGGATAGACTAGTCTAGGTTGACAGTTGCTTTCTGTCAGGGCCCGAATTATGGCTTTCCATGATCATCTTATGTTTAGAGTTTGAGATGAGAAATCTGCTGTTATTCTAATGGGTTTGCCTTTATATGTGACTTGTCTTTTTTTCTTTTGCAGCCTTCCTTCAGAATTCTTTCTTTGTTCTGTTTGATGAATATTTTGATTAGAATGTGTCTGGCAGTGTTTCTTTCTGGTCCTGACAGATGGTTTGGTGTTCTGTAAGGTTCCTGTATCTGGGTGACTCCTTCTTGAGCTTAGGGAAGTTTTCTGCTATTATTCTATTAAATATGTTGTTAATGCCTTTAGTTTGTATCTCCTCTACTTCTCTACACCCATGATTCATGGTCTTTTCATGGTGTCACAGATATCTTGCATGCTCCCCTTGTATTTTCTTAGCATTCTTTCATGATCTTTTGCTTTTTGGTCTAATTTGTCTATTTTTTCTTCTATTCCTGATATTCTATTTTCAACTTGCTCTACTCTGTTTGCCAAACTTCAGTTGAGATTTTTATTTAGGATATTGAGTTGTTTATTTTGGGTTGATTATTTTTCAGGGTTTTCACATGTTTATTGGTTTACTCTTTCATATCCTGGATAATCTTCTTAATTTCATTCATCTCTCTGTATTCTCTTTGAGCTCATTTAGTTGTTTATTCACATCTTCTTTGCATTCAAATACTAGCTTTTGTGGTTCATCTTCGAGATCATTAATCATTTTTAATATTGTTTTTTGGAATTCAATATTTGATATTTCTTCTTCTATGCAGGTGTTTAGATTCTTAGTGGTGGAATTGGCTTTTGAGGGAGACCACTTGTCTTGCTGCTTCATTCTGCATTGAGATTTATGCATCTGGAGTTGCTTTTGTTTAGGGTTTTGATCTCTTGTGCCCCTGTATTTGGGGTTCTGAGTTTTTTTTCTCCTGGAGCTCCAGGAGTTTTCTTCTGAAAGGGGTATGCTGGAAATGTTACCCCTTTCAGTGTTCTTGTTGTGGTGCAGATCACCTCTTTTCTCCCTCTCAACAAGGGGGCTGGAGTTCCTGCTCTTTGATGGTGGCACAGAGACTCTCCTGAAGTCACAGTAAGGAGTGTTGGGTCTCTGTGCACTGTGGAACTAGCACTTGCAGAGTAGCAGATTGCCACTCAGTGGAGAAGCTGGAATTCCAGCTCTTGAACAAGAGAGACAGGAGTCTCCTTCAGGGAAGCAGGGGCTCTCCAACTGTCAGGCACAGTGGGGAGCATTGGGCCTCTGTACACCTTGAGAGGCAGGCCTTCAGGTACCACTCACTGGGTAGTACATTACAGTTTTCCTTCCTTCAGTGAGGAACTTAGCCTTTTTGGCAGAGAAGTAGAGGCTGTCCTGTGTTTGGGCACAGTGGGAAGCACTTGGCCTTTTAGTGCCTTAAGGAAGCAAATCTCCTGGCACCCACAGAATGGCAGATTACCACTCAGTGGAAGAACTGGGTCCCCAATCTCTGATGGGAAGAGGGGGCTCTCCCAGGGGAAGGCTTGGTGGTTAGCACTGGGCTCTGTGCTCTGTGGGGAAGGACACCTCCTGGCACCAGCAGAATAGCAAAACATGAGCATGAGGTTCACTTGTGTGTGACAGCAGGCTACTGGCACTGAGTAGAAAGTTCAGGGTGCCCCGTGGGTCAGCAAAGCTGGCTGACCAAGCTGGCTGACCAGTTGGCTTGAACCATCTGGTGCTCTCAATGCAACAGAGGGCCTGGGGTCTACTTCTGTTGGGGTGTGGGCTACCAGGAAGCATAGCAGCTGCTGCAGGCATGGGGGATCCAAGCCTGTGGGCAGCAGGAGTTCTGGGGCCTACTTTCCAGGTGCCAGCTTCCACAAGCCACAGGTGCTGCTGTAGTCACAGGAGAGCAAAGCCTGCTCTGGAGGCAGCTGGAGCCCTGGGACTTGCTTGCTGGTGTGGGCTACCAGAATCCATGGCAGCTTCTGCAGACATGGGAGATCAAAGCCTTTGGGCAGTGGGAGTTCTGACAGAAAGTATTTATCAGTTGAACCAGGGAAAGAAACAATACTGGCTAAAAAAACTTTTGTCCTCCTAATGCCCTTTGATGTCCCCCATGACCTGCCCCCTTCCTAGAGAAGCTTGATGGGTAAGAGGGGAGATGGAAAGGTTACACAGTAAGAAGTCCATTGATGATCTGTTAGTGTGGAGAGACAGCAGCTCCAGACTAATTGGGAGATTTGAGTTTTTGTATAGATCAGACTGGAAGTTTTAACCTGAAAACAAGGCATCATTGCCTAAGACTCACAAAAAAAGGTTTATTATACTAGTCATTTTATATTTGCACCTTCTGATCCATTTTTGTTTTCTGGCTTGCTCCTTGTCTAGGAGACTGTTCCCTAACCACTGTATTACCTGAGCTCCTATGGCTTCTGCTTCTGATTGTATCCAGCCAATACAGACAGAACCAAGCCATCACAGAAGGAGAGGGAATCCAAGTCATTTAGTTCATTTACATCAGCCTTTGAAGTAGAGCCAGGTAGTGTCTATGTATCTTACCTATGGTGACAACATCTGTAGGGAAACATAGCTACAGTTTCTTGCTTCAAGGACTCAAATAACTGTTCCCTAGCTGTATCTTGGAAAACCTAGAGCTTCCATTGTTGGAAGTTACTGGGTGCTTCACTATTTCTCCTTGGTTCCTTTAATCTTCCACTATCTCTCCAAAATATCACTTCATTAAACTCCTTTTTATTTCAATGTTGAGTATACCATCTGTTTCCTGATGTGACTCAGACAGATGCATATGGGAGTTGTCAAAAATATCATCCAAAGCCATTGAGGAGCTGATGGAATGTGATTGAAGCATTGGTCTGAGGAAAACAAAGCAGTTTTCTTCTTGAATCTTATTAGATCAACTTTGTTCAATATAAAGATTATATGATACATCTGTAATTTTACTTAAAATTTATATAGGTTATATATATTTATAAATCATCTGCTTAATAATTGATAGAGGTGATATATAATTACATAATAAGCAAAATTAAAATTAATATATTCAAATAACAATTAAATGTTATTAATCAGATTAGCTGATTAATTATATTCTATAACCTTTAGATTTATAACCAGTGTTTCCTACTCAAAAATGTATCAGTTAGATCTTTGCTATACAGTATCTTTAATAGTGGCCACAGTACCCAATATCTTGACATGTAATTAATTTAACCAGTTTATTTTGACATAACTCTGTTCTTTTTAGTTGGGGGATAGATAATATTGGTTTGATGAAAATCCTTTACATATTTAACCCTGTACATCATTTTATCAAATTCAGCATTGTACTCAGTATGTACTTTGTGTGTAATCTTGCCAATCTTTACTGTTTTCCAATCATGTGGGCAAAATATTAACAACTCATTTTTTATTTGAATTGGTAGAAGACTAGTTAATTGAATAAAAATGGTTATATTTGATCCTTTCAATGGAAAATAAAAAAATCCTTTGACAAAATTCAACACCCTTTCATGATAAAAGCTCTGAACAAACTAGGAATAAAAGGAGTGTTCCTCAGCATAATAAAGTCTTTATACAATAAACCTATAGCCAACATTATACTAAGAATAACTGAAAGCATTCACACTAAAATTAGGAACAATTCAGGGATGTCCAATTTCCCCACTCCTATTCAATATAGCTTTAGAATTCCTAGTCAGAGCAATAAGGTAAGAGCAAGAAATAAAAAGGATTTAAATGGGGAAGGAAGAAGTTAAACTATTCCTCTTTGCAGATGATATGGTCCTATACATAAAATACCCTAAAAATTCTACCAAAGAACTATTAGAAATCATAAACTCTTTTGGCAAAGTAGCAGGATATAAAGTCAACATACAGAAATTAGTAGCCTTTCTGTATACCAAAAATGAACAAAATAAGAAAGAAATCAGGGAAACAATCCCAATATCCTCAAAAATGACAAAGTAACTTGAAACAAATTTAACAAAGCAAATCAAAGACTTCTCAATTAAAACTATAAACTACTGAAGAGAGAAATCAAAGAAGACATCAGAAGGTAGAAAGATGTCCCATGCTCGTGGATTGGTAAACATTGGGAAATGGCCATACTCCCAAAAGCAATCTATATTTTCAATGCAATTCCTATCAAAATTCTAATGACAATCTTCACACAAATAGAAAAATCAATCCTAAAATACCCATGGAAACACCAAAGACCTTGAATAGCCAAAGCAATTCTAAACAAAAAGTTCAATGCTGAAGGTAACACAAAACCAAACTTCAAACTACACTACAGAGCCACAACAATGAAAACAGCATGGTCTTGGCACACAAACAGACAGAAAGACCAACAGGTAAGAATAGACTACACAGACATAAACCCATGCTGCTGTAGCTATCTTTGACAGAGGAACCTAAAACTCATGATAGAGAAAAGACAAACTCCTCAACAAATGCTGCTGGGAAAACTGGATACCACATGAAGAAGACTGAAACTAGATCCTTGCCTCTCATTCTGTACCAAAATCAACACAAAGTGGATCAAACACCTTAACATAAGGCCTGAAATGTTGAAACAATTACAGGAAGTAATAGGAAATACACTGGAATAGATAGGCATAGAGAATGACTTCCTAAGCAGAACTCAGAAGGCTCAACATCTAAGAGAAAGAATGAACAAATGAGACTGTATCAAAACTAAAAAGTTTTTGTACAGCAAAAGAAAGAATCAGTAGACTCAAGAGATTGCCAACACAATGGAAAAAAATCTTTGCCAGCTATTCATCTGATAAGGGACTAATATCCAGTATCACTAGGAAATTCAAAAAACTCAACTCTCAAAGAATCAACATCCCAATGATGAAATGGACACATGAATTTAACAGGGAATTTTCCAAGAAAGAGTTACAAATTCTCAGTAAATACATGAAGAAATATTCAACTTTCCTGACTATAAAAAAGTTGCAAATCAAAACTACACTAAGTAGTTAGTTAGTTAGTTAGAATGACTATATTCAAAGGACAATAACAACAACAAATGTTGGTGAGGATGCAATGAAACAGGAACTCTTATATACTGTTTGTGGGAATGCAAATTAGTACAACCATTATGGGAAGCAGTAAGAGGATTCCTCAACAAGCTAAAGATAGAACTGCCATATGATCCAGAACTACCACTCTTGGGCATCTACCCAAAGGAACATAAATCAGGATACAATAGAGCCACCTGTACACCAATGTTCATCACAGCACTATTCACAATAGCCAAGCTATGGAAACAACCCAGTTTACCTACAACTGATGAATGGATCAAGAAAATGTGATGTATATGCATAAAGGAGTTTTACTCAGCCATAAGGAATAATGACATTTGACTTGAAAGTAAATGGATACAATTGGAACACATTGCATTAAGTGAAGTAATCTAGGCTTAGAAAGACAAAGGCTGCATGTTTTCTATGAAAGATAGATCCAGATATACAAATTCATATATAGAACATGTTTGTTATAGTGGAAGCACTCTATGAAACTTGGAAAAAGAAGGAAGAGAAAAGGGAATAATTGAGCATCAACAATATTATAAAACATAACATCTGTGAAGGTAGAGGATATAAGGAGGTACATTGAAAAATACTGAAAAATGGGGAATGGGTGTAAAATAGTAAGGAAGAATAATGGAAGGGGTTCAATGGACCAAAGTAAAGTATACTTCCAGCTGGTATACATTGAAAAACCTCTTTGAACATAAACGTAAACATTAATAACAAAGGACAGGAATATAAAACAGGTACAGTATGTGGGTATTGGGGTAGTACTTGTGGGAAGGGTGAGGGTAAATCAGGAGATTAAGGTGAGGGTATGTGGTTGATGGACTTCATAGACTTATATGAAATAGAGCAAAAAGACCTCTTGCAATTACTTTAAGTGGAGTGGGGAGAGATGGTGGGGGTGATCTAACCAATGTATAACATAAACCTGTTTGGAATTATCATAGTGAATCCCCCCCTGTACCACTCATATATCTTAATTTTGAAATAAAGATCTACCCTCTTTTTATGTGTTCTCATGATCCAAAATACAGTATTCTTTCTCTAATTAACAATCATTTCATTGAATTTATGAGGGCACAGCTGCCTTATTTAAGTTGGTAGTCTGAACAATCTGATTGTGTCCTATATATAAAGGCCTAATCAATGGCTACCATAGAAGACTCAGCTCATCTTTTTCTAGCCATACCAAGTCATTTACCTTGATGTGGGGCTCTATAAAGACAATATGGATCTTATTGTTTCCACAAAACTGTGTAAGGAAATAGTTCCAGTCATAGTGTCCTCCAGTAGACACTACCACATGCATGCCCAAGAAAAGCAAATTCAGCACAGGTGATTCTGTTCTATGGTCAATAACAACAACAAAAAAGGACAAAATACACACTGTCCATTATTAGGAAAAAAGAAAACACTATGATCAGTTTCACTGGATGTGTGAGTTTGTGTGTATATATTGGTGTTGCATCTACAATATAACATGGAGAAGGTGGTAGGGAAATGGGTAGGAGGGTGAACATGGTGCAAATAATGTATGCACATGCATGTAAATGCAAAAATGATACCCGTTGAATTTGTCCCAAAAATTAAGAGGGGGTTCAAAAGCGAGTAGTGGAGGTGTGAATTTAAGTATGATATATTTGATACACTGTAAGAACCTTTGTAAATGCTACAATGTACCCCACCCAGCACAATAATAATAAAAAATAGAATAAAATATAACATGAAATAAGAACAAAATGCAGACTAAAACAATATCATTTGTTGCTCAAATAAACTCTGTTAAACTTAATTTCTTTAAAGTTACTTTTTAAATCATAAACCTTAAGCCAAATGTTTAATATCGGATTAGTGTTCTGCTCCAAACATTATTAATAAGTGTGCAAGTAACTATTTTTTATGCTAGAATTGATTGAATTGATATATCATCCATTCCTTCAAAGATATTATATTTCCTTGATAAAAAATATTTTTTGAATTTATAATGATTAAAAAGTTGTAGCTGTTGAGAGGCATCTAAAAATTACAGAATCATGAAGAAAATTCACAGGTGTCCCCAAATAGTACAGTCAAGTGAGACGGCTACTCTACAGGGTATTTTCATGGTTGATTTTCTGCACTCCAGACAGTAACAGCTGCCATTTGGAACAGATGTATTTTCTGTCTGATGATCACCTCTAACAAGTTGACAGGCTTTTTCTGAGCAACTAAACATATAGTATGGTTTGGCATAGACCATCAGCTTAACAAATAGCTAAAACGATTCCACTTATAAGAAAATGCATCAATCTTTACATTTATAACTGTGATGATTGACCTGAGCCCAAGTGCTCTTATTTTTAAAAAGCAGGGGAGGGGGAGCTTGTAAAGGTTGAGACCTAAAAACGTGTGCAGATTTTATAAAAGCATATTAAAGATATAAAGCTACAGCAAATTTACATAGTCATTCCCTTGTTAAACTCCAAATGTCTGAATTTCAGGATAAAAGCAAACTCTTTAGTTTCTAACCTACACTTCAGCCTTCTCTCTCACTGCTCAATATATGAAATCCTAAAATTAGAATAGCTATCTGGATTTCCACACATTCTGCTCAGGAATGACATCCTGCTTTTTTGGCTAACTCTTACTGTTGGGATCTCAGTTCCTGTATAACCTCTTCTATGAAGCCGTCCTGATCTTAAGATCTCTGCTCCTTTTATTGATGCCATGATTCAATATACATTATTCTTGATCTAATTATCAAAATCATCTAATGAATTTATGACAGTTGAGATGCTTTATGTTGATAGATTTAATAAGGCATAGCTGTCATGAAAGAACAGGTGAATGGATAAAAACAGTCAATGCAAGTTTCTTTAAGTAGTTAATATTAGTGTTATTTTGCAAACTAAGATTTTAATTTCTTCTAAATTTACTACTATTGGCAGTTACCATTCCCTTTCCATATTTTCCACTCCACCCAAATTCTTTTTGCTCAAGAGGGAGTCCTTTTCTCAGGTTCTGTTTAACCAACAACAGGAGAGCAAGGTCCAATGTGAGGCTCTGCCAGAAAAGAGGAATGAAGATATACCTTCGGGTGATGAAGACCCTGCCTACCATATGGTCTTCCTGTCTGTTGTCTCTCAGAACTCCCCATTTTTTTTCCTCTCACAAAATCTTTTAATGCCCTGAAACTCCCTGAGGTATTGCTATGAGATCTGTCTCTTCTGTCTTCTTCAGTGGGAGCTGTGAATAAGCCTGTTTGCTTCTACCAATTTCTGTCTCTCAGGTCTTCAATAGAGCAGCATGCAGTTTGAAGATCAATGTCCAGAAACATTACTTTAATTACAAAGTATTAATAACATCAAGGTGGAAAACAGGATGGTGACCAAATACAAAGAAATTCAAGAACCAAGACAAGTAAGAGTGTAATATATTATCAGCATATTGGTGGTATTTCACTACCATCATTCATTCTTTCCAAGTGGTGAAAACTTTAGCATAATTTATGTTTTCCAAACATCAGTTCTCAGGTATAAATTCTGGCAGAAAATATGTTTTTTATTCACATGATGAAAAGACATATTTATGGACACATAAAATTGAGAGAACATTCTTGCTAAGAAAAGATCATTAATGAGATATGCAAATAAGCCTCTCATTTACTTTTGGAATATTCATAAAATGAACATTATTTATCTGAGGAAAATATAACCACCATAAAACATATTAACCACATCTTCAATCTTCTTTGCACTTAAGAATATGCAGTGATGTTAGGGAATGATGTTGAGAAATATTTGGGGTAATTTATATCAGCTTGTTCATTTTACTTTCCTTAAGACAAAAAGTTACTCAATGACAAATGGAAAACATTCTGGAAGAGTTGTTACTACTGAGATTCAGAGTTCCTAGATGGTGAAGAATCATTTACAATTTAACAGACTCCATATTACATTATATTAGTTATGTTAGTTGTTCATTTTCCTTTGTGCCAAGCCCTTAGAATTGAAATCCTTCCTCAGGGCTGCAAGTATACACAACACAACACACTGTATATGGCAGAAAGCCACTAATTATCCCTTTTTTTGGCTTTTTGAGGAGAGAGAAAATATTCCTTTTTCAGGAGCCACAACTTCTGAGCTGGGACTTCCCACACCAGGCATCAGCATTTCTTCCTTTCCAACCCTCTGTGCAGCCTTCCTTGGGCATAAAAATGTCGTGTGACACCTTGAAAAAGAATCCTCTCGAGGTAGTTGTTAATGGTGGCAATGTTAGCTCTTAGGATCAGGGCTGGTATCCCACCCGCTTGGGAATCAACTTGAAGCACGGGCACAGAGTAGCTATCCCTTTCTCAAAATAGTAGATCAGTCTAGTTTGCAGTCACGTGACACAAGTGAAGGGTATTCTCAAACATGTCACATGAGACCTAGTTGAAACTGGCAAGGACTCTGATCATTCCAGTTGATTAACTGGACATATCAACTTCCTCCAGTGGCCAAACTTATCTGGTATATACTGGCTCTATAGAAGTGAAGAGAACAAGCTTCTAGCAAATGAGCACTGGATCATTCCAAATCTCGGGGAGGGAATGACAGCTTAAAGTCTCTTGCTTGGTAGGTACTCAGCTATTCAAATCATAACTTATCATAGAATTTATCATGATGATCTGCTAAACCCAAACTTTAATCATTCATAAAGTAAAATTAAGTACATAAGAAAAACAAACAAAACTCAGAAGAATGAAGGTTCACTCTTCAAACACTTTCTTGAAGTATTTGGAAGCAGATTCATCTCAGAATATGTGGCTGTGTTTTTGTTTGACTGTTTATGAATGTCCCTGGGGATTGCCAAAATTTGAATTTCCATACAAAAGTAAGTTGGATATCTGAGCATTTGTTTTATTTCAATGGATAATAATTGTTTAAATCTTTTTGTGCCTTACATAAGATATATGGTGTAATTAGAACCTATGAGAGTCCTAATAGAAACTCACAATGACTTATATATGTACAGATGAATTAACTCAAGCTAAGCTAGTGTGGAAGACTTGTCCAACAACATAGATTTCATAAGTGGTAAGACATTGAATCAATTTAACCTATTTGATTATAGAGCTAGTCACTTAGAAAACTATAGTATGAATTTTCATATTGCTCTAAAACAAAAAAGAGCATTTTTCTATAAAGGGTTAGAGAGTAAATAATTATATTACAGGAGGGTAATGCAAGTCTACTGATAAGAAAAATGAGGAAAATGAAATTTCACTTAATTAGGGTTTAAAGTTAGTGTTTCTTGCTATAAAATCTACTACAAATATTCATCTATTAGAAAAATATTCTTTGTCATACAAAAACAGTCAACAGCAGACGACTCATAAACTGTCCTTTGGTCTAGAACCACACTTTGGTCAAGCAGGCCATGAATCATTTCATTTTTGAATTGAAATACTTTCCTAGCAGATTTACACACAGGGTAGTCTATTTCTTGGTACAGTAATAGTAATTTTTTATGTATGCACTTTCCCTGATATTAACTTAGCCCAAGCAATAGCTCAGCACATAGAGAACTACTCTTTGGAAATCATGACTTCACAGCATTGCCAGATGTGTTTTAGAACTCTTGCATTATTGATAAAACAAAGTGGAAGAATTTAAGGGAAAAAATTCACACAACAAGCAAAACAAAATACTTTTTATTAGCTTGTAAAATATACAAAATGTAAATGACTCTAATTATATATTAACTACTGATTAAAGAAAATCCTCCTAAAGCAGAGTACAGTTCAAGAATTTGTTAAGTTAGGGCTAAAGAAGTCATCTAACTCCTTAGGATTCTTAATTCTAAACATATTTTAATGAATTTTTCAAAGTGATGATCCATAAGATTTGATCCACAAAAATGATGCATAATATTATAATCTTAAAGTTATACATTACACAACTTAGACTAAAACCCATATATACTCTATGTTTAACTCACAATTGTACTTATTAGGAGCTTTATTTAAACCTAAGAGTGGCATTTATTTTGAAGACTTGTTTTCTTGTTAGGAAAATATAATGCTTAAGTTTCTGATTGATTATGTTTAATTTACTCCAATTGTTTTTAAACAGCGATATGATGTCAATGGTGCAATTAGAGAGCCTTAACAAGCCTTTTAACACTATTTTCTTAACCCCAGGATGTGACTTTGATTTGCTTCTCATGTAACATGCTGTTAAGTATAATTTTTAGAAGAATGCTTAATAATTTTAGGTTTGTGTGACAATTAACAAGATAAAAATAAGCACATGCAAAAACTTGATGAATAAATGCCCTTGTCATACTGATGCTGCTTGAATAAAAAGGATTTGCCTTTTCTGATGTTCTTAAAATCTCAAGTGCCTTTCTGATCTTCTAAAAATGGATTGCAGTAGATCATGAATACCTAGACTTTCACAACTCTCTTCCACAACTTTCTAAATATCTGGACCATGCCCTGGGTCATAAATCTGGTTGTCAACTATTGAAGAACTTATTGAGGACCAGACCCTAAGTCAATTGTATCAATTTAGCTTTCAAATTAGCAAAAGGTAAAAGGATGGCATGCCTAACATTATTTTTAAGACAACCATAAAATGACATTCTTGCCCCTGTGACTAGGCTCAGAGAGCCAGCTCTACTGGAAACTATTAAGCAGCCTAATAAAGAATAGGGTGAAATCAATAACTGGTTTATAACAGGCAAGGGGACCACCTGTTCAAAGAACTCACATGAAAGTCAGTGATGTTGAGCAGCTGTAGAGATGGACTGAGGAAAAGTAAAAAAGAGGCAGCAGCTACTCATCACAAATTTCTTTTTCCTGAAGTTAAAAATGTCAAAAATCATTTTTTCCTCTTGAAAAAATATGTCACCGTATATCACTTGAAAACTGTTGGGAAAATTCAGTGGGACAGCTGATTTGTGAAATAGATCTTCTGGAAAGACTGCATCAGTATCAATTACCTAGGTTTCTCTTGAATGGTGGCAAGGAAACTGAGTAGGAGAACGATTTATAGAACTACTTAATAGGGTGTCATGCTGGGTAGGTAGTATCTATGGGATATGTCCATGCAGGAGAAAAATAAAATCAATTCTGTATGAAATATTTAGCTGTACTTGGTAAAAGATAAATTCTAGAAATGAACTTTCCCTGGAGATATCCAGTAAGAAGGGGGGAAAGTGCACATTCTAGATAATGCTGCCAGGGGAAGGAGGGGCACAATCTACACTTTGCATTGTGAGAAATGCTAAAGTGGTAGGTATTAGAATTCCCTGATTGTCTGATGTTTAAAACCCAAAAGTAAAGCAAATAAAAACAAGAAAACAAAGCCATAGCTTAGTATATGGTCCTTCCTCACAGCCTTACCTCAAGCTCCAAGAATTCAAGTGCCTTCTTATCTTTATTGGAGCACAAAATTTTTCCTTAAATTCTCTGTAAGAGCTCCAAATTTTTTCTTTAAATTCACAAATCAAATCACATAAATTACTTAATTCTTCATTCATTGCATCTCAGGGTATGTGTGCCTGTGTATGTGTAAAACCATTTCCAGAATATGAAGTTTGCATTTTTGAAATGTTATAGACATTTCTTATAGCTTTTATATTTACTCTTATTATTTAGGGAGAATCATTCTATTAACCCAACAAGATAACCACACAAATTTTAACTTTGTTAGGATTTTCTTTTAGATACAGCAAAGGGCTTATTGATTATCACTTTCAAATTCCATGAAAAAAAGAAAAAGAAATTTACTCTCACAAAAAAGCACAATGGTAGGTTGGAATAGTGAAAATATATATTACACTTCTAAGACCAACTAGGCAGACATATTTCAGCAGCCTGATAGCAAACAAAGAAACAGCAAACCCTAGCAAAATTTGACTGGTTGAAGTTGAGGTTATTTTTGATAAAATTATTTTTTTGAAAATCCATGCTTCCTATTCATGCCTGATAATAATGATATATCATTGGTCAGCAGGAGAACTTCATACCATATATTCTAAGAGCAAAACTTTTTTATTATCAAGTATCTTTCATGGTTTCTGTCAATTATCATTTCCTGGTTTTTCTTCAAAAAAAAATACTAGGGATCTTGTAATGTTCTAATGGAATCAAAATAACATTTAATATATTAAACTTTGTTACTGTTAACTCTCCCTGTGGTCAAAATGTATGCATATTGCTGTAAACACATAGTAAGCATGCACTATCAGCCTATTGTAGTTGATTTTTTCACAAGAGTTTTGTTTTCCTTTTGGATCCTAAAGGTTTTTGTCTTTCTTCAGTACTGGGGGTTGAACTAGGGACCTCAAACATGGCAAGCAAACACACAACCACTTAAGTCATGCCTCCCAATCCTTTTGTTTTCACTTTGATTTTCAGATAGGATCTCCTGCTAACTTTGCCCTGGATCAACCTCAAACTATGGGCCTCCTCCCTTGAACTTCACAGTAGCTGGGACCACCAGCTGTGTCCCACCAACTATGGCCATGAAGGTATATCTTAAAATGAATGAAAGAGAAAATCATGTAATCACATAAAAGTGAACTGTAAAAACAAGTTTTTCTTTTTCGTTTATTCATATGTGCATACAATGTTTGGGTCATTTCTCCCCCTCTACCCCCAACCTTTCCCTTTCCTCTCCCTGCGCCTTCTCTCTCCCCACTCGCTTCCAGGTAGAAACTGTTCTGCCCTTATCTCTAACTTTGTTGAAGAGAGAGTTATAAACAATAATAAGAAAGGCAGAGCATTTTTGCTAGTTGAGACAAGGATAGCTATACAGGGAGATTCCTAGCATTGCTTCCATGTACATGTGTGTTAAAGTCTAAGTTGATTCTTCTCAAACTGACCTTTTCTCTAGTTCCTGGTCCCCTTCTCCTATTGGCCTCTGTCGCTTTAAAGTTTCTGCATTAGTTCCTTTGCATTAAGGGCGTCAAACACTATCATAAAAAACAAGTTTTTTTAAAGACTAGTATATTATTCTTTCATTGTGAACAGTGCCTAAGTCCCTTTATCTCATTTGGTATGTAAGTAAATTCTAAATCATCACTTTTAAAGTTTTTAGATTCTTACATTCACAAGAAAAGTATTGATCTCTATAGTTTTAACTGCTTCAAAGTGAGAAAACTGATCATCCATTATGTGAAGGATATGATACTTTATACTTTAAATTTTTCCTGATTAAAATATCTTGAGTTAAATGATATAAGTTCCCAATTTAAATTTCTTCCCTAAATTGCCAATAGAGTATATTAACTATTCACTTCTCAATATTATTTTAAACGTTCATTTTATTTCCTTAAATAATGTTTTATAATTATGAAATTTCTCACTCAACAATTCTTCACAAAAGACTAAGCCTTTTCCATTTTTCCAACATTTCACCCACACACTATGTCTGTGCCAACAAGGTTATTGTTCTCTCTTTTGTATTTTTGCTTTCATTACAAATGTAAACTTATATCCTGTTGCTATTTGGATTTGAATTTCTCTGACTATCCAGGAAGTAACCATCTTTTTATGCTCAATAGCAGGAATTGCTCTTCTGACAACTGCCTTATATCTTTTCTCATTGTTTTCCTTATCCAATTTGTGTCAATTTTTAAGAGTTATTTGTGTACAGTAAATATTAGCCTTCTGTCTACTTATCCACATTAAAAGCAGCCCTCACAAAGCTTTGGTTTCTTTATCAATTTTGTTTTTGCCATCTGTTAGTGCTTTATCTTTAAGTTTTCTATGCTTGCAAGTTTCTGAATCTTAACAATGATGGTTCCAAGGTCTTATTTTTTTCTGGGATGCATTTAAAAGCTTCTCGTTGATTGTTTTCTGGTTGCTGAAGTTTAGATGACAGAAAATCATTTCCTTCCTACTATTTACTAAAATGCAAGCATGAGAATTGTCCTTGACCCCATTCTCCAAGCACTTGAGCCCTGATGTGTTGCTCTTCACAGTGGCAGCTGGGCATGCTCGGATTCTAAAATGCTCTGCTGAACTCAAATGCTGTTTCTAGCCCACTATGATGTTTATGATTCTATATTCTTTGCTTCGTTCTTGGACAGACACCAACTGGACTTCATGCCTAACAACTGACAGTGATTTATTTCTCAAGATCATACTTCCATGATGGGAATTTTGCCACTGGCTCTCCCCACACACACACACACACACACACACACACACACACACTCACACACACACACACACACACTCACACACACACTCACACACACTCTCTCTCACTCACACACACTCACACACACTCACACACACACTCACACACACACTCACACACACACACTCACACACACACACACTCATACACTTTTATCCCTAATGACCCTGCCTCCATTCTTTCTTTTTCCTTATAATTTCACAAACAGATACAATCAGCAAAATAGCAATCAAGGTGACACAAAAATTACTAGTCACATTATTTGTTTTTTATCTTTAGAAAGATTGCACTGTGGAAATAAAGGCCACACAACAAGGCGATGAATGCATATTTGTAAGTGTGTGATCTTGGGTAGATATGCTCATGCCACAAGCTATTTCAGGAAAAACAGGGAGCTCATGAATCACTAGATGCACCTGTAACCCCTGGTCCATCAGCTCTGCAGAGTGTGATCTCTTCGCTAGGCCTAATTCCTAATATTGCTTGTGAGCTTTCATCTTTTTTAATTTTTAAGGTTCTTTTGCTATTTCAGTAGAAAGGTAGGAAAGAGTGTATTTGGAACTGCTATGAAAACCCCCCTTTTGAAAAGAAAAGATAAAATGCATGCATTATCAGAACTCTAAATCATATACCCAGGCTCTGACCATTTCATTTCATTCATAAAATATATAACTCACATTTTACTCATAAAGATTATTTTCATTATCTCAAAAAGTTCCTTTACGCCCCTTCAAATCCTATTTACCTTCCCAGTGAAACAGACCAGGTAATCTCTCACCTATTAAACTTCACTTTAGATCATATGTATGCTTTAAGATTTCAAATAAATTAAATTGTACCTTATCTTTAGTTTGTGGCCCTTTTTTTCAGCATAACGTTTTAGACTTATCTATGCTGGTATGAGCATCAGCAGTTCATTTTAATTGTTATTTTCATTGTGTAGATATACCATTTGCCACACCATTTGTCTGTGTACCGGTGGATGAATGTATAGGTTGTTTCCAGTTTGGGCTCCCCAGGAAAGCTGCAGAGATGTATGAACAAATACATGTGTGGACACACATGTTCATACATCTTGAATAAATATTTAGGAGTGAGATTATTGCTAAATGTATACTTAACTGCTCTTGTTTTGAGAGACTTTAAATTTGGCTCAAATCAATAAACTTTGATTTTACTATATAAGTTACTAATTTGATGACAAATGAAAAAAACAAGCCACTAAAAAGCTTTGGTTCTCATTATTCAAACACAATAGATTTTCCCCTAAGAAACTCCAAAAACCAATTCCACATCTGTAATTATAATAAAACTGTTTTTACAAAATGAACTGTGATACTGGTTTTGTTTTGTTTTGTTTGAGACAGGGTCTTGCCACATAGCCCAGACTGGCCTCAAATTTGAGATTTACCTGCCTCTGACCCATTAGTGCTGGGATTATAGAGATACACTATCATGCCACACTCAGAAAATGTTTTCTATAGACAAATGAAAGAATTGTTCTAACCCTCACCTTTTCTATTTGCTAAGTCAAGTCTCCTTCCCGTATGCTAGGAATGCTGACAAAATTGGTAAGCGTACGTTTTCATAAGTTTTGGGTGAAATAAATTGTGGATGCTATGTCTCCATAGCTTCTACTGGAAAAGCATCATTTCTGTTCTTGCAGTAAGGGACTCATTTTATGAAGACGAATTATATTATAAAGATAGGGATGTATTTGTTATAACTTTCACATTCTCCGGTGTTTAATGAACCACTTCCCTATATCATATAAGGAACACTTTCAGAGTTTCAAAACATGGCTGAAAAAAAAATAATGGCCATGGTATTACATGAATGTGAAAAACTGATATTAATTATTTTTTCACAGTAAAAACATCTTACATAAGTTTTTACAGCCAGATGTTGTCTAAAAGTGTCCAGTTCTCACGTATTTTTCATCAAATTTTTATCTTACAGTAGTAAGATTAGAGTAGTAGTACCTAGCAGGACTAATCATACAAATACAATTGTATCATTGACAATTAATTGAATGACATAAACAGAAAACATAATGATTGTACACCATTTTATTTTATTATTTATTATAGAACATGTGTCTTATATTTTTTATATTTTATAACAGGAGTGCATTACATACACAGTATAACCTAAAAAGGTTTTGAGGCAGCACATGAAACAACCTCATTAAAATATATGTTCAAAAATTTGCAGTATGACTACACAAAGAGGCAGAAATTGAGACTTTAAATAATTAAACTCACATTATTTTATTTTTTGGTAAATTATTTCATAGTATGTATTATTGTCATAAATTTAGAGAACACCTGATTTTTTTTATTTTTTATGATTTTGTTAGCATATAATACTTGTACAGGGGGATAACATTGTGATATTTACATGTGTGCTTACACTGTATCTCAGTTAGATTTACTTCCTGCATCATTCTTCCTCTTCCCCCTTTCTTCCATTCTTAGAACAATTTCACAAGTTTCACTCTTATATTTTCATATATGGATACAAAACACATCCAGCATATACACCCTCATTTCCCCTTTCCTTGTGCCCAACCCTTTCCCATTGGTGTCCACCCCTGGAAAAGATTTATTTTTCCCTCCTGCCCTTCATTCTTTAAAATTAAGTGTACATTGATAGTTCAAGGGGTTTCACCTTGGTAATTCTGGTCTGTGTATGTCATGCTTTTCTCAAATGAACCCCCTCCCTTCTGTTACGTACTCAATCTCTATCACCACGCTCCCTTAATATTCAATAGTTTACTGTTCAGTGCATTACATCGTATTCATATATAGATATATTATTTTGATGTTTTTGTTCTCTTACATTTTCTTTCACCCACCTCTCATATCCCGCTCAGAGAGACTCACTATTACATTTTTGTTCTATCACTACATGCACACACACACACACACATATAATCATATATGTTTTATATACATTTAACTTACAGGTCTAACTTACACATGTTAGTGTAACATGTTTGCTTAACATGAAGTTCTCCAGTTCCATCTATTTACCTGCAAACATAATTTCATTCTTCTTTATGGCCAAATAAAACTCCATTTTGTATCTATACCACATTTTCTAATCCATTCATCAGTTGTGGGGCATCTGGGTTGCTTCCAAATCTTGGCTATTGTAAATAGGGCTGCAATAAACATGGGTGTGTAAGTGGTTCTATTATATCCTAGAGTATACTTTTTTGTCTATGTGCTAGGAGTGGTATTGCTAAATCATGTGATAGTTCTATCTTTAGTTCTCTGAGGGACCTCCAAATTGCTTTCCATAGAGGATGCACTAGTTTACATTCCCACCAACAGTATCTTTTCCCCCCACATCCTCGCCAGCATTGGTTTTTGTGTTATTAATGATAGCCATTCTGTCTAGGGTGAGATGGAATCTCAATGTAATTTTGATTTGCATTTCCTTTATGCCCAAGGATGTTAAGCATTTCTTCTTATGTTTATTGATCATTTGTATTTCTTCTTTTGAGAACTGCCTGTTCAGTTCATTTTCCCAATTATACAGTGGATTGTTGATTCTTTGGGAGGTTAGTGTCTTGAGATCCATGTATATTCTGGTTAATTATCTCCCATTCTATAGGCTGTCTCTTCAGTCTGGTGACTGCTTCCTTTGCTGTATACAACTTTTTCAGTTTCATGAAGTCCCATTTGTCAATACTTTCTCTTAATTGCCGAGCTACTGGAATTTCATTCACAAAGTTATTACCTATGCCTATGTGGTCCAACGGAGAACACTTGATTTTATACTTTTTACAGCTTCGTAACTTGTAGTAAGAAAGTATAAATCTCCATTATCTTCTATGATTAAATTTTCTTATTAAAATAGTTTCCCATGAAATAAAGAGAACTGGTAGTTACTTTATCATTTTCCTTGTCTTTCTATGCATCAACCTGAATCAGATAATCACACATTTTCCACATAAGAACATCACTTATCCCTTCATCTTTCTCCCCAATTTCCAAAACATCTTTCCATGTGAAATAATACTTGACTTCAGTCCACAAGTTTGTTGAACAACTACTTTGTGTTCAGAGCCATACTAAGCATTCTTCAGGGTAGTACATTAGAGTCTCAGTTTTGAATTTTATTTGGAAGACCTGCCTTCTATCCACAGAAACATGTCAAACAGTAGAAATCATGATACATTCACTTAGTACTTGGTGTAATAAGAAATGATGTAGTATTTCAAGAAGTAGAAGAGCAAATATAAAGTGGAATTATTCCATAAGGTTTGATTATTCAAGAAAAGAGGCAGGGAGAACATTAAATAAGTTAATGAGCATAAATAAAGGAAGGGAAACAATATTTATTGAGCAACTACTCTGTGTCAGGTAATATATTGGATATGTAAATTCATTACCACTTTAAAAATTATTTATATGTAATATAAAGAGAAATATAAAGTATGTGTTGTAGAAAAATACATACAAGGATTAGTAGACATTGAAGTATATAGAAAGTGACAACAGCTGGTGTGATATAATGAAAACAAAGCTAGTAATATACACTTATGTCTCATATATGAAGACTTTATAGTTTGCTTTTCACATAAGCTATTTAACAATAGTTAGAAATATAATTCCTTGGAGGGTAAAGTCCAATAAGACTGCCTTTGGCATAGTTGCTAAATAATAGGGACTACCCTTAAGCATGTATATGTACTCAGAATCCTCCATCACACAAAGATGTCCTAATTCCAGGGACCTATAAATATTTAGCAAAAAACCTTAACAAATTCATTTAAGGTTACATATCTTAATATAGAAAGGTCATCCTGGATTTATTTTCCACTGGGTCCAATCTAAGCATGACATTCCTTAAAACCAGAGAACTTCATCCAGCTAGAGTGAGAGATATATGGCAGGAAGAGAAGTCAAAGAGATGAGACAGAAGGAAAGATGAGAGATGTAAAATGTGAGAATAATTTGGCCTCCTCTTATGGTTTTGAACATTAAGGATGTAGGGAATATAAGAGGCCTGAAGAAAATAAGAAGGGCCTCTAGCAGGCAGATAGCAAGGACACAAGGAGCTTGAAATTTTACTGTTCTTTAAAAATACTACATAGGACTGAATTCTGCCATCTCCAGAGTGAACAGATAACTCCCCACAAGGCTGACCAAATTTGTGTTGTCTACTTTTTTTGAGACCTAGAGCAGAGCAATCAGCCAAGCCCCATCAAAGTACAGTGGCAGGGATGGAAACTTGCAGAGCTGTGAGATAATAGCTTTATGTCATTTTAAACATCTCAGAGAGTGATCATTTGTCATGATATCAACTGAATAACAAATAAGGAATTGAGTGGATAGATACATTAACAAGTATATGAATATATTCACTACAGTGGCATTTAACACTCTAATGTGTTATTTGTCTACTTGTTTGTTTTCAGCATTTGGCAAATTGCTTACATAGGCACTCAGTCCACAGAAAGCATAAGCATTTTAAAGTGTAAAGCAATTTTTATAACCTTGACAGAAATAAGTTTAAAATTATCTCACGAAGCCAATTAATTATATCTTTCATGAATAAAAAATTAAGGGACTTTCAAAAAACTTCATTTATTTTTAAAATCATATTTCCCTTCGGGGCCCCAAACAGTATCTATTTCAATTACGTAAATCTTCCCCAGATTTTGACATTGGATGATGACATGTATCATAAGCTAACCCACTATGCTTGGCATCATTTTTCATTAAAGACGTAATAAGGCTCACACCTTCATTAACTGTGTTTAGCAGCATTAATTATGATGGATGTTAGTTTCTTCTGTTTCATTTTTTTCTCAATGTCATCTCGTCAAACCATTAGGACTCATGGTTTAAGTAGAATAAATATGTAATAGAACGTATTTGTTTAATATAATCTTGTTGGTAGTAGTATTCTCACAAGTATATTGTCCACAGATAATTCATCAGTGGTGTCTAGTGTAGCACAGTATCCCTGGTGTCTGGAAGCAGGTCATCAATATTCAATGTCATATTATAAAATATTTGCATTCAAAATGTCTATTTCTAAACCATTCATAATATAGCATCACCAACTTCTCTACAATTTTTGCTGTCTGTGTTTTCAGTTACCCATGGTTAATGGTGATCTGAATATATTAAATAGAAAACTTCAAAAGTAAAAATTTGTAAGTTTTAAGTTGTGCACTGTTATAAGAAATGTGATGAAATCCTATACAGTGCAGCTCCACCTGGGACATGAATCCACACTACTGGCTCATTGGTCATTTAGCTGTCTGGATGATCAAACAGTGCTGCTTGTGTTCAAGTAGCCCTTTATGTTGGTTACTGTGCCCCAAAGCACAAGAGTAGTACTGATGAGTAGGATATGCCAACAAGAAGCCATAAAGTTTTTTAACTGCATAGGAGAACATTCTTGACTTGAAAGAAAAAATAAATCTAGTGTCAATGTTGCTAAGATTGATAGTAACAACAAATCTGTCCAAGAAATTGTGAAGAAGGAAAAAGGAAATCATACTACTTTTGCTATTATACCTCAAACAGTAAAAGTTCCAATCACAGTATATCATAAGTACTACATTAAAATCCAAAAGGCATTAGATATAGGGTTCAGTACAGTTCACTATTGACAAACAGTATAGCAACACATTCTCACAATCAGGGCAAATACTGTATGTAATACTAACTCAATATCAAAACTGTTGATTAATACATAATATTAATTAATATTAATTGTTTATGGATTGTAACATAGAAGTATTGGAAGCATATGTGTTTATCATTTCCCTGTAATAAGACTTAATATTATCTTACATATCAAAAGTCTAAATAGCAGCAAGATAGCCGAATGGAATTCTAGTAGAAATGAAGAGATCAGAGATTTAATCCTGGCTCAACTAACAAACAGCTGTACTGCACTAGTAAAAAACATAATATTTTCACATGACAATTTGTCCAAGCAGGTCAGGGAGGGTGAAGGAAGGAGATTGTGATGGTATATAGTTGATAGACTTAACTAAAATACCTCTTGCAATTGCTTTGGGTGCAGTGGGGAGAGGGCTATGGGGGAAGGACAATAAGGGAAATGTAAACAATGTACAATATAAGTCTTATTGTAATTGTCACTTCAACAACCGCCAGACAATGATTAGATCCTAACAAAAGATTATAATAATTTTTTAAAAAGCAATTCAACAAGAATGTAAAGTAGGTCCCTGTGAGACCATCCACATTTATGAATCAATATGAAAACAACATCAGGTTAATGTATTTATAGAAACCAGGATTCTGTCTTTAAATGTCTAGCCTGAATGAATTAGTAACTGACATGGAAAAATAGGTACTGTGCAAATGCAAATATATATTTTATTCTAAACATTATCTTTTTACTCCCTCATCATCATTTGTACATGATGATCAGGCCTAGAGGACACTGGAGATAATTAACTTTGTAGCCACACATCTAATGAAAAACAATTTCATGTTTATATTTTTTTGGTTTACATTAGTCATAATTATATTTTTCACTTGACCTTTTTGTAGTTATATAATTTATCATGAATTTCAGTTTGCCCTTAATATTTTCAAGTTAATATGAGAAAATGAATAAATTGTCTACTTCCATTGGAAGAGCTGGAGATTTTTGCTCTGTTATTCTATAATACATATTTTAATAAAAATCAATGTTTAAAATTTCTCTTTGCTAATATATCAAAACTAATTTTGATATATTTTGACTTTTTAATTATTAGGCAATTGAATGAGAAATCAATGTTATTTAACTAGGGGACAGAAAAAAAATGATGTGTTAAATTTGTAAGTAATAAAACATCCTAAAAATCTCACAATAAAATATGTATGTGGTAATCTCTTATAAAAAATTGAAAATAATTTTTTAAGTTGTAGGAATTCTAGTAGCTTTTCTATACACCAACAATGAAAAAAATGAGAAAGAATATAGGAAAACAATTACATTTACAATAGCCTCAAATAAAAAAAAAAACCAAATACCTAGGAATAAACTTAACAAAGGATGTAAATGACCTCTATAAGGAGAACTACAAACTATTGAAGAAAGAGATCAAAGAAGACTACAAAAGTTGGAAAGATTTCCCATGCTCATGGATTGGCAGAATCAAGATAGTAAAAATGGGTATACTACCAAAAGCAGTCTGTATGTTCAACACAATTCCCATCAAAATCCCAATGACATTTATTACAAAGATTGAAAAATCTACCCTAAAGTTCATTTGGAAACACAAGAGACTGTGAATAACCAAGGCAACACTAAGCAAAAAGAGCAATGCTTGCAGCATCATAATACCCAACTTCAAACTATATTACAGAGCCACAGCAATAAAAACAGCATGAAAACAGATATGAAGACCAGTGGAACAGAATACAAGACCCAAATATGAATCCACACTGGTACACCCACCTTAGTTTTGACAAAGGCACCAGAAACATATTATATGGAGAAAAGACAGCCTCTTCGGCAAATGTTGCTGAGAAAAAGGGTTATCTGTCTGCAGAAAACTGAAACTAGATCCATGCCTATTACCCTGTTCTAATATTGGCTCAAAGTGGATTAAGAACCTTAATATCAGACCTGAAACCTTGCAGTTAGTACATGAAAGAACAGAGAATACACTGCAAGCAATAGGTATAGGCAAGGACTTCCTCAGTAGAACTAAAGTGGCATAGCAACTAAGAGAAAGGATGGGCAAATGGGACTACATGGAATTAAAAGCCTTCTGCACAACAAAAGAAATGATCTCTAAATTGAATAGACCACCCACAGAGTGGGAGAAAATATTTGAAAGCTATACTTCAGACAAAGGACTGCTAACCAGAATATACAGGGAGTTCAAAAAACTAAACTCCCCCAAAATTAATGAACCACTTAAAGAAGTGGGCAACTGAACTAAACAGAACTTTTTCAAAGGAAGAATTCCAAATGACCAAAAAACACATGAAAAAATATTCACCATCCCTGGCTATAAATGAAATGCAAATCAGAATCACACTAAGATTCCACCTCACTCCTGTTAGAATAGCAGTCATCAAGAATACCATCAACAAATGTTGGTGAGGATGCAAGAAGAAGGAACCCTCATACACTGCTGGTGGGAATGTAAGCTAGTACAACCACTTTGGAAAACAGTATGGGGGCTTCTTTAAAAAACTAAACATAGATTTGCCATATGATCCAGCAATACAACTCTGTAGGATATACCCAAAGGAATGTGACTCAGGTTATTACAAAGGTACCTGCATGTTCATTGCATTACTCACAATAGCCAAGCTATGGAAACAGCCAAGATGTCCCATTACTGATGAATGCATTAAGAAAATGCGGTATTAATACACAATGGAGTTTTACTTAGCTACAAAGAACAATGAAATTTTGTCATTTGTAAGTAAATGGATGGAACTGCAGAACATCATCTTAAATGAAGTTAGCCAGGCTCAGAAGGTCAAAAATCACATGTTCTTCCTCACATGCAGATTATAGACCTAAAACAAATGCAGTAATATTATTGGACATGGGTCATGCGCTAAAGGGAGAATACCCATGGGAGGAATAAGGAAAGGAAAGAAACCTAAAACTTGAATGTGGTTGATGTGCTTACTGCAGAGGAACAAATATAGTAATTTTTAACTGGCAGAGGCCACTATGGGAAGGGAACCAGGAAATAATGAAGAGGTCTGATAGAGATGAACCAATGTGGGTTGCAATACACATGTACATGGAAGCAACACTAGGAATCTCTCTGTATTGTTATCTTTATCTCAAACTATCAAAAATGTTATGTGATTCTTGTTATCTCCTATGTTTTCTCTTCAACAAAATCTGAGAACAAGATGGTGGAACAGGTTCTTCCTGGAACGTGGGGCAGGGAAGGGGTAGGTGGCTCAAACATGTATACACATGTGAGTAAATGTAAAAATGATAAAATAAAAAATAAAAATAAGAAATAAATTATAGGATTTCTTATTGATTATTTTTAAAATACTATTGAAAAAGATCTGAGAAAAGAAATTTTGACATTTTAAAAAATATATTGGTGTAGAATTCATATTCTAAAATCTGCATTCATCTAAATTATAAAGTGATAAGAATTCACAAATACACACACATATTTGTGAAGCTAAACAAATCATTTAAACCTCAATATTCCCTCATTCTTTCTTATAATCCCCCCTCCCCCAGATCTCATTTACACTTGCACAAGCCTCTCTTTTCATTAATTGGTCTATGTTAATCTTTCTGTCACTAGATTAGTTTGTATTTCCTAAAATTTTATGGAGCAAAATCATACAGTATGTACTGTTTTTTTGTCTTCCTTCACTCAGTATAAGCATTTTGAGATTCATATGTGATTTTGCAAGTATCTATAATTTATTGCTGCTCTTTATGGCTGAGTAGTTAAGTATTTTCCATTATATAACCACAGCAAAATAATCCATTTGCCTATTGATATACTTTTGAGTTGTTTCTGGTTTGAGGTATGTTATTAGATTAAATTGTATGCTCCCTAAATTCATTTCTTGAATTCCTGACCTCTAATATTTCAGAATGTGAACTCCCTTTAAAATGGAATCATTGTAAATGTAAACATTAAGTTAAAATAATGTCATACTGGAGTAAGCAGGTGCCTAATCCCATATAACTGGTTTTCAGTGTGGAAAGAATGAAGACACAGAAAAGCATCAACTACAAGCCAAGGAATGCCAACATTTCATTCTATCTACAAATTAAGATGCATTTCTTTCTTTCTAATTTGGTGGTTTTTGTTTGCTTGATTATCTATCTCTCTATCTGTCATTGATTATGTTTGGCATTCATCATCTATATAACTATGTATTTATATTTGCCTTGTTTGACTTGCTAGAATTGCTTGTTCAATGTTTCCTAATAGTAATGAGAATGAAAATCCTTCATTTATTTTTGTGATCCTAAGTGGAAGTACTTAATCTTTCAACATTAAGTGTGATTTTGATGTAGGAATATTTACAGGTCCTTTTGATCAGATTGAGATATTTTAAAAATCGTCCTAGTTTGCTAACATGTTTTATCAGAAGTCCATTTAGGCATTTTCAAACATTTATCTATCACTATAATGGTGATATTGTTTTTTCTCAATTTTAAATTTAAAAATATTTAATATTCTACATTTCACTAATTCATTTAAGAATGCTAAATCAATTTTATAATACTGTGATAAATTTGATTTGATCGTAGTATATTAGCTTTTAATATGTTTTTTCTTTCAATTTGACAAATTTCTTACTAATATTTTTATCCATGTTTATGAGGCATATTTGTGGTTTTCTGTTCTTCCATGTCTATGGTTGTGCTATCAGAGTGATAATGTACTCACAGAATGAGTTAGAATGTATTCTCTTCCGACATTAAGAAGGTCACATATGACTAATGTACTCTCTATCCAAGAATGAATGTAGAATTTCCAAACCTGTAGAAACCACCATAAGAGGATTAAGGTAGAAAGAAGAAAACTAGAGGAGATGAACAAATTTGGGTTATAATACATAGGTACATGGAAATATCACAAGGAAACTTCATGTGTAACTATCTTAAACAAATAAAGATGTCATTTTGTTTTCATTTGCAAAACCAGGGAACAGGAAGGCAAAACAGGTCCTACCTTGGGGGGTTGGTACCAGAGAGAGGGGGAAGGAGGTGGAGAAAGGGTGTGGGAGAGTGAATATGGTGCAAATACTGTGTGCACATGAATGAAAATGGAAAAATGGTACTTGTTGAAACTGTTCCAGAAATGTGGGGGAAGAAGAATCATGGAGAGAGTGAATTCAAGTATGATGTACTTGATATACTGTAAGAACTTTTGTAAACGCCACAACGTACCCCTCATCACAACAATAAAAAATAATATATTTCCTCCTATTCTGAAACACATTGTGTAGGATTGATTATGTTTTGTCCTTAATTATTTTATGGAATTCTACTAAAAATCAACCAAAAAGTTGAAATTTTCTTTGAGGCAAGGAATTTAAAAACAAATATTATTACTTTAATCAATGGGAATGGACTGTGGCATAATCTACTTCCTGGGTTGCTTTTAAATTTTGTGTTTTTCAAGAAATTTGTTCTTTGCCTCTAAGTGATCAAATATATTCACTTAATGTTTATCAGAATATTATTTTATTGTCCTTTATTTATTTGATCTCTAGTGATGTCAACTCTATCACTCCTGATATTGGAAATTTGTACGTTTTCTCTCTTTGCTTTTTTGATCTGTGTGATGAGGTATTTATGAATTTCATTGGGCTCCTAAAAGAATTAACTATTGGTTTTATTGACCTATTCTAATTTCTATTTTATATTTCCACTGTGGTCATTATTATTTCCTGTCTTTTGAACTGATTAGGTTTAATTTTTCATCTTTGTATTATTTCTCTTTATAATTTTTTCCTAATTGTTGTGCTGGGTGTGGGTACATTGTAGCATTTACAAAGGTTCTTAAAGTATGTCAGGTATAAATTCACCATCTCTACTGCTTTTCTTAATCCCCTCTTCCCCCATTCCAGAACAGTTTCAGCAGCTATCATTTTTGTATTTTCATACATGCTTACACATTATTTGTACCATATTATTTCTTAAGGTGCATTTAAAGTTTATATTCTTTTTATTTTGATGCTGTTCTTTTTGAATATATACCTCTAAGTGCTGTTTCATTGCATTTCACAATTTTTGACTTATATTTTTTCAATTCAATAAAATTTTCTAACTTCCCTCTAGCAATTTTTGAAGCAGGCACTGTTTAAAGGTGTCCAATTTCACTTCACACTATTTGAGAATATTTCAGAATAGTCATTTTTCCTTTCTCTTAGTACATATTAATTTTTGAGTAATGTGTTTCATTACAACATTTTCACACATGTGACTAACATACTTTGACACGTTTATTCCCCCATTAGCTTTTCTTGCTGGCCACTTTCCTCTTTCAAAATAGTCTCCCTTGTATTTTCATGTGTTTTTAAAGTCTAGTTTCTGCAATGAGATAAATCATAGAATACTTGTATTTCTGTTTATTTCACTTAATATGATCATGTCCATTTAAATCTATTTCATGCAACAAAATTATTTCATTCTTCTCTTTTTTTTGTGGTACTGGGTATTGAATTCAGGGCCTTCACCTTGAGCCACTCCACCAACCCTATTTTTGTAAAGGTTTGTCAAAATTGTGTGTCATGAATTATTTTCCTGGACTGGCTTCAAACCACCATCCTCCTGATCTCTGCCCTAGTAGCTAGGATTACAAGCATGTGCCACTGGTGCCAGGCCTTGTTCTTCTTTAGAACTAAATAATACTACATTGTGTACATATGCCTTATTTTTCTTTTTTATCTGTTCACCTGTTGATGAGAAGCAATAAACATAGTATTCAGTTGTTTCTATTACAGGTTGACTCTGATTACTTCAGGTATATACCCAGAAGCGATATAACTAGATCATATAGTGGTTCTATTTTTAGATTTTGAGGATCATTTATACTTATTTCTGCAGTGTGGGATTTATTTACATTTCTATTACTAATGTATAAGGTTTTTTTTCTTGCATCCATGCTACCATTTGTTGTTTTTAGTTTCTTGATAATAGCTATTCTGACTGAGATGAAATTGAATTTCAATGTAGTTTTGATTTTCATTTCCCTTATGGCTAAAGATATTGAACATTTTTTGATGTATTTATTGGTACCTCTTTATTCAAAAGTGTCCAGTTTATTTTCCCATTTATTGAGTGGATTATTTGTCCTTTGGTGTTAAATTTTTTTACCTCTTTATACATTCTGGATATTAATCCCCTATCAGTTAAATAACTGCCTATGATTTTCTTCCATTCTGTCAGCTGTCTCTTCGCTTTGCTATACAGAAGCTTTTTAGTTTGACATAATCCATTTGTCAGTTCATCCTATTATTTCTTAAGCCATAAGATTCCTGTTAGGGAAGTCATTAAGAATGTGTTTCCTTAGTGTTTGCCTCTAGCAGTTTCAAAGTTTCAGGCCTTACATTAAAGTCTTTGACCAATTTTAAATTGCTTTTTAGACAGACTGAGATACAAGAATTTACTTTCAGTCTCCCACATATGAATGTCCAATTTTCCTAGCACCACTTTTGAAGAGACCCTTTCCTCCAATGTGTATTTTTTGACACTTTTATTTAGATTCAGATAGCTAGCTTAATGGGTTTATTTCTGGCTCATCTATTCCATTCCATTGTTGTATATGACTGCTTGGAATATAAAGTTTCTCATTATTTCTTCATCTTCTGGGTTTCACTGACATTTGTTGTAATATGATTTTTCATCTATAATTTTATTAATTTGTATTTTCACTCTCTTTTGGTTAATAAGGCTAAGCATTGGTTAATCTTCTTTATCTTTTCAAAGAACCAACTCTTTGTTCCACTGATCCTTTGTATTTTTCACCCCTTACTTGTGTGCTCTCGCTTTTATCATGTGCTCATAGTCCAATCCCCTTGTGGTGTTTGCCCTTACTGTGGTTTTGATTTGCATTTTGTTTATGGCTAAAGATGGTGAGCATTTTTTCACGTGTTTTTTGACCATTTGAATTTCTTCTTTTGAGACAGTTCTGTTTAGTTCAGTTGCTCATTTCTTTATTGGTTCATTAATTTGGGGAGAGTTTAGTTTGTTGAGTTCCCTGTGTATTCTGATTATCAGTGCTTTGTCTGATGTGTAGCTGGCAAATATTTTCTCCCACTCTGTGGGTTTTCTCTTCAGTTTAGAGACAATTTCTTTTGTTGTGCAGAAGAATTTTAGTTTTATGAAGTCCCATTTATCCATCATTTCTCTTAGTTGCTGAGCTGCTGGGGTTCTATTGAGGAAGTCCTTGCTTATACCAAGTGCTTCCAAAGTGTTTCCTACTTTTTCCTGTACCAACTTCAGAGTTTCAGGTCTGATATTAAGGTCCTTGATCCATTTTGAGTTGATACTAATTTGGGGTGATAGACACGGATCTAGTTTCAGTTTTTTGAAGATGGCTAACCACTTTTCCCAACAACATTTGTTGAAGAGGCTATCTTTTCTCCATCGTATATATTTAGCTCCTTTGTCAAAAATAAGGTAGGCATAATTGTGTGGCTTCATATCCAGGTCCTCTATTCTGTTCCACTTGTCTTCATGTCTGTTTTTGTGCCAGTATCATGATGTTTTTATTGCTATTGCTTTGTAATATAGTTTGAAGTTGGGTATTTTGATACCTCCAAAATTGCTGTTTTTACTGAGTATTACCTTGGCTATTCATGGTCTCTTCTGTTTCCAAATGAATTTTAGGGTAGATTTTTCAATCTCTGTTATGAATATCGTTGGGATTTTGATGGGAATTGCATTAAACATGTGGATTGCTTTTGGTAGTATAGCCATTTTTACTATGTTGATTCTACCAATCAATGAGCAAGGGAGATCGTTCCATTTTCTGTAGTCTCCTTGATCTCTTTCTTCAGGGATTTGTAGTTCTCCTTGTAGAGGTCATTCACATACTATGTTAAGTTTACTCCTAGGTATTTGGTTTTTTTGAGGCTATTGTAAATGGAATTGTTTTCATATATTCTTTCTCAATTTGTTCATTATTAGTGTATAGAAAAGCTAATGATTTTTGTAAGTTGATTTTGTATCCTGCCAATTTGCTGTAGCTGTTTATCATGTGTAGGATCATATCATCTGCAAATAGGGATATTTTAACAGTTTCTTTACTTATTTGTATTCCTTTTATTTCTTTGTCTTGCCTAATTGCTCTGACTAGGAATTCCAGTACTATGTTGAATAGGAGTTGGGAGAGTCAGCACCCTTGTCTCATTCCTGATTTTAGGGGAAATGGTTTCAGTTTTTCACCATTAAGTATGATGCTGGCTATAGGTTTGTCATAAATAGCTTTTACAATGTTGAGGTACTTTCCTTCTATTCCTAGTTTTCTTAGTGGTGTTTTATCTTGTCAAGGGCTTTTTCTGCATCTATTGAGATGATCAAGTGGTTTTTGTCTTTGCTTCTATTAATGTGCTTTATTACACTTATAGATTTATGTATGTTGAAGCACACCTGCATCCCTGGGATAAAGCCAACTTGGTCGTGGTGAATGATCTTTCTGATGTGTTGTTGGATTCGGTTTGCCATTATTTTATTAAGGATTTTTGCATCTATGTTCACTAAGGAAATTGGCCTATAGTTCTCCTTTTTGGAGATGTCCTTGTCTGGTTTTGGGATGAGCATAATACTGGCTTTGTAGAATGAGTTAGGCAGTTTTACTTCCATTTCTATTTCATGGAACAGTTTAAGGAGGGTTGGTATTAGTTTTTCTTTAAAGGTCTGATAGAATTCAGCAGAGAATCCATCAGGTCCTGGACTTTTCTTTTTTGGGAGACTCTTTATTGCAGCTTCAGTTTCATTTTGTGTTACAAATCTATTCGGGTGATTAATGTACTCTTGGTACAATTTTGGATGCTCATACAGTATCTGGAAATCTGTCCATTTCTTCAAGATTTTCAAATTTATTAGCATATAGGTTCTCAAAATAGTCTGGATTTCTGTAGTATTTACTGTTATCTCCCCTTTTGGATTTCTGATTTTACCAATTTGGGTTTTTTTTCCTCCTCATTTTAGTCAGGTTTGCCAGGGGTCTGCCAATCTTGTTTATTTTTTCAAAGAACCAACTTTTTGTTTCATTAATTCTTTATATGGACTTTTTTTGTTGTTTCTATTTCATTGATTTCAGCTCTTGGTTTTATTATTTCTCTCCTTCTGTTTGCTTTGTGATTTGGTTGTTTTTGTTTTCTAGGAGTTTGAGATGTAGCATTAGGTCATTGATTTGAAATCTTTCTGTCCTTTTAATATATGCATTAATGGCTATAAACTTTCCTCTCAGCACTGCCTTTGTTGTGTCCCAGAGGTTCCAGTATGTCAGGCTTTCATTTTCATTAACTTCCAGGATCTTTTTAATTTCCTCTTTTATTCTATCAATGACCCATTGATCATTGAGCAATTTGCTGTTCAGCTTCTCACTGTTTGCATGTTTTTTGGTATTATTTTTGTTGTTGAGTTCTAGTTTTAATGCATTGTGATCAGAGAGAATGCATGATATAATTTCTGTTTTCTTATATTTGCTGTGGCTTGCTTTGTGCTCTAAGATACGATCAGTTTTGAAGAAGTTTCCATGGGTTGCTGAGAAGAATATATATTGTGCAGAAATTGGACATCAAATAAGTCCATTTGATTCATGGTGTGATTTAGAGCTAGGATTTCTTTGTTGATTTTTTTTGGGTGACCTATCTATTGGTGATGTGGAATATTAAAGTCTCCCACTATCACTGTGTTGGATTTATATATGTTTTAAGGTCCTTCAGAGTATGTTTGATGAAATTGGGTGAATTGACACTGGGTGCCTATATGCTAATAATTGTTGTTTCCTTTTGGTGTATCTCCCCCTTTATTAGCATGGAATATCCTTCTTTATCTCATTTGATCAATGTAGGTTTGAAGTCTACTTTGTCTGTGGTAAGTATTGTCACTCCTGCCTCTTTTCAGGAACCATGGGCTTGGTAAATCTTCTTCTAGCCTTTCACCCTAAGGCAGTGCTTGTTTCTGTCAATGAGATGCATCTCCTGTAAGCAACAGATTGTTGGATTTTCCTTTTTAATATAGTTTGTCAAATGATGTTCTTTGATGGGGGAATTAATTCCATTAACATTCAGTGTTAGTATTAATAGGTATGTGATGAATCCTGTCATTTAGTTGAATTTGTTGTTTAAGAGTTTGATCATGTGCACTAAATCAGTGTTACTCTCTGCTTTCTTGCCTTTTGTTCTCCTTTGGTTTGGTACTGCATACCTTTTCATAGTTTTGTTTGCTTTCATTTTCTGTGTGCAGGATTCTTTGAAGAATCTTTTGTAGTGTTGGCTTGGTGGTTATATATTGTTTTAACTTCTGCTTATCACCAAAGACTTTTATTGCTCTATGTATTTTGAATGATAGTTTTACTGGGTAGAGTATCCTAGGGTTGAAGTTATTTTCATTCAGTTCCCGGAAGAACTCACTCCATGCTCTTGCTTTTAAGGTTTCTGTTGAGAAATCTCCTGTGATTTTGATGGGTTTACCTTTGTATACTATTTGCTTTTTCTCTCTCTTACAGCCTTCAATATTCTTTCTCTATTTTCTGTGCTTGTTGTTTTAATGATAATATGTTATGGAGTAAGTCTATTTGGTCAAGTTTGTTTGGTGTCCTGGAGGCTTCCTGTACTTGAATGGGCATAGTTTTCTCTAGATTTGGGAAATTTTCTGTTATTATTTTGTTGAATATATTACGCATTCATTTTGGTTGCAACTCTTCTCCTTTTTCAATGCCCATGATTCTCAGGTTTGGTCTTTTGATGGAGTTGATGAGTTCTTGCATATTCCTTTCATAGGTCTTAACTAGTAGTTCTTTAGTTTTTCCTTTAATTACCATTTCATCTCCAAGTTCTGAGATTCTGTCTTCTGCTTATTCTAGTCTACTGGATTGGCCTTCCATTTTGTTTTGCATTTCTGTTTTGCTGCTTTTTCTGAGGTTTTTCACATCATTGGTGACTTCCTCTTTAATATTGTGAATTTTCATCCTTAATTCATTTATCTCTCTATCTATGGTGTTCTTTGTTTCACTTTGGTGTTTATGTAGGGTTTCTATTATTTGTTCTTGTGCTTTCTCATATTCTTTATTTTTTTTGTATTGGAATTTCTTGAGTGTCTCCAGTACATTTTGGTTGACCATGTCTAGTATCATCTCTATGAAATTCTCATTGATTACTTGCAGGATTTCTTCTTGCAGGATTTTTGTGTGGGCTTCATTGGTTTCCTTGGTATAGTTTATCTTTTTTTGTTAGAGACTGAATCTGGGTATACATTTTCTTCATTTCCCTCTGGTTCTTTTACTAATTTATTATTGAGGGGAGAATGGTTTCCATCCTTTTTCTATCTTCCCATCATTCCATTTGGTGCTGTCCCTGTACTGTTGGTCTGCATCTCCCAGGCAGGTTAGGAGCAAACATCTGGCACCTTGGGATCCCTCCTGGTTTCTCAGTATAACATGGCATGGATAAGCTTTGTGCAGGCTTGGGGTTTGAGGTGTCGGAGTTTTGCTTCTTCTTGATGGTTTTTCCTGCCAAGTGTTGCTCCAACTTCTCAGCAAGGTTTTTGCTTTATGGAGCTCATACTATCTGCTTCCCCCCTCTAGTCACCATCTTGGATCCCTCTCCAAAGTTTCTTGTAAGTGGTGTTTTCATTTTCATTTGATTTTCAGAATTTTTTTCTTTTATTTTTCCTTTGATTTCTTCAGTGATCCACAGGTCGTTCAGAATTCTGATGTTCAGTCTCCATGTGTTTGTATAGTTTCTTTAAGTTCTCTTGCTACTGAGTTCTAGTTTCTTTCCCTTATGATCTGATAAGATATAAGGAATTATTTCAATTATTGCTATTCATCAAGACATGCTTTACTCCCTAAAATGTGATCTATTTGGAGAAAGTTCCATGGACTTCATAGAAGAATGTGCATTACATAGCTCTTGGATGTAAATTTCTGTAGATGTCTGTTAGGTTCTTTTCATCAAGAATGCAGTTTAATTCTGAGATTTCTTTCCCGATTTTTTTGTCTATATTACCAATCCATTAATGAGAGTAGGACATTGAGATCATCTTCTCTTATCATTTCTAGACCTCTCTATATCTTCATGTCCATGTTTGTTTTATGAAAATTTGTGCATCAACATTGGATGCATATATATTTAGAATCATTATATTTTCTTTATAGAATTGTTCCCTTTATTAATATGTAATGACTTTCTTTATATCTTTTGACTAATTTTGACTTCAAAGCTGCTTTGCCAGATATGAATACAGCTCCTCCTGCTTGCTTTTACCTTTAACTTTCTTGGTAAACTGCTTTCCATCCTTCCACTTTTAGTCTATGTGTATCTTTTCCTGTGAGATGAGTTTCTTGCAGACAGCAAACAGCTGGGTCCTGGTGTTTTTGTTTGTTTTCTGCTAGTTTTTGTTTGTATGTTTGTTTGTTTTAACAATTCAGTGAGTTTGTGATTTGCAATTGGACTGCAAAAACTGTTGACATTTGAGTTATTACTGAAAGTTATGTATTAATTTTCCCTTATTCATCCTATAAGTTAGCTGGCTTATGAATCGATAATCTTTGACAATTTCCTAATTATAACTTGCTTATTCTTCTAGTATTGTTTATTCATCCTTGAGCTAATATATTTTCTATTCATGCACTTTACTAAAATTATAAACAATGCGAATATAAATAATATGATGGATATCAAGAACACTAGTTTGTAAGCCTATAGTTAATTTAAATAGTGTTAATAATATCTTGAATAAGGAAGGCAAGGTAAAACATCAGAAGCATAAAAAGGTGTAGTTCTAAATCTTACTGCAACAGGGACTTTGAAAGTTTTTTCCTGTTAACAAAACTGTAAGAAATTGGCCGATACAGAGATTGCCAAAAGTTAAGATATACATGAGTATACCATATATACACATTTATTCAAACATACAATTTATGCTGTTTGAATTTACTGTGAGAATACTGTAATGGGACCTTTCAAAATCCAGATTTTTTATTTTCTTTTTTCAATGCCAGCTAACCATAGGAAATATCATGAAATTAATGGACATAGCTCCCCACAGAAGCCTTTAATCCTGGCACCAGGTGGAGGACTGCCACTATAGGGAAGGTGGAGACAAACTGAAAATGATCTCTCTTCAGTAAAATATTCATTCCTGTATAGTGTTGTTTATTCTTTTAGAATATTATTGGGTTAAAATACTATTGGACAAGAATGAATGTTCATTTAATTGATTATAGAAATAATAACTGACACAAAGTATGAACAACTCTGAGGCAAAAGTTTTAATTGGAAGGAAAAATGAGCCAGGGAAAAAGGGGCAACCTTGACTATGGGAGATTTAGGCTCCCCACTTACAGAGAAAAGAATAGCTTTTCATCCAGTTGTTGGAGTGGTCTGGAGTCTAGTGAATGTTGTTAGTCATGAGGATAGTATTTAATAAAAATCTTTTCTTCATGGTTTAAGATTCTTTCATGGAAGATACAGATAAGTTCCCAGTTTATCTTTGGAGATATCATGGCACCCTGCATCTGGTACATTTTTTTTTAATTTGTTGTGTTTATCACCTCCTTTATATTCCCATTCCCTCACTCTCACCTCCCCCTTTTTTCAATCTTTGTTGGGTTTCATTATGCCCTCTTTATATGTATTTATGCAGCATATGTCCATCCTCTTCACCCTTCAGTATCCATTCCTTTCACCTTCCCCCCTTTCCCTGATTCCCCAGACAGTCCTGTATATACATTAATATATATTCATGTCCCATCATCATCATCATCACCACCATCATTTTATGTCTAATTTCCTCAAATGAGTGAGAAAGAGAATTTGGCCTCTTTATCTTGACTTATCAAGCTCAGTGTAATGATCTCCAGTTCTTTCCACTTTCCTGCAAATCATGTAATTTCATTTTCCTTTACAGATGAGTAATGGTGTGTGTGTGTGTGTGTGTGTGCATGTTGTGTTTGTATACATGTACTATATACATAATATTTTCTTTACACATTCATCATTTGTTGGACACCACACCTCTTCCCACAATTTGGTTATTGTAAAGACTGCTGCAGTAAGCAGGGTTATGCAGTTTTCTCTCTTGTATATTGACTTTCACTCCTTCAGATATGTGCCCAAGAGTGATGTGGTGGGGTCATAAGGCAGATCTACCAAAAAAAGGATAGAGACTCTTGATAGGTAAAAGGTTATGGATTAGAACATAAGAGCTTATTGTCCCTTTTACCTATAAGGATCCCTATTTTTATTTAAAAAATAAAACTGAATTTACCTATTTTTAAAATTGTTGCATTGTTAAAAATATTACTGACTTACAGCTTATCTACAACATCTTCTATATAAGGTACTTTGGCAGAGTCAAAGTCTGAATTATGGCTCAAAAATCTTTCAACTATTCTTTAAATGAATTCTTATTCTAAAATAAATATTGATATTATAATGAATATATTTTCCAAGATTTAGAAGTACAACAAAGGTTTAATTTTCACTAGTCAATACCAATTATAAGCCAAACATATGTTCATATTTATGTAAACTTTATCATTATAAAAGTTCCATGTCTCACACATATCCTTTTACTATTAATGCTTCAGTATTCAACTTCCATTCTTCTAGCTATCTCCTGCATTTCTTGGTGTGTGCATATGTGTGTGTGTGTGTGTGTGTGTGTGTGTGTGCCCAAAGTTCCTGGCATATCTGCTGAGTGAGGGTATGAGTACCTCTGTGGATTAGCTCTCAATAGATATAATGTGACTTCTTTACCCTTGTGTGGCATTAAATCTGGAGTTAGAGCTACACATCTTCCATTTCCATGTTGCAATAATCTTCTGTTTACTCAGTGGGAACATGGAGCACAAAAACTGTTTTTGCTCTAAATAATACCCAAAAGATGCATACATTTGAAATAAGGAAAAGAAGCAAGTAAAGAAAAGAAAAGGAGAAAAGGAAAATGAAAAAGAAACAAAAACACTTAGCTTATTGTTACAGGAAATATTTATACCTAGGTGATAGTATTTCAAACATTTTGTTTATGCTCATGTGTAACTATTGCACTAGCTAGCATCATTCCTCCAAGTAAAATCTGGATTTAAAGTGGTCACCTTTATATGAATAAGAATTTTTGTTGAACAAAGTTAAAAGGAACCCCTCCAAAATAAATAATTCCTCATAATAATGTCTTTCTTTAAGCATGTTCTTATCATTACCTTTTAACTGGAATATTTTGTCTGATGCATATTAATATAATTTCAAACCTTATTAGACAGGCCTACAATTTTGTTGCCATTTTTATATATTCATTATTTTTGTCTTTTCTCTTACTCTTTTTGCTGCTTGATTATTTATATTTTAGATTTTCATTCTAATTACAAAAGTTCATAAAACTGCATTATTTTATTGGTTACTCCACAAAATGTAATATGTAGCATTAGTTTTTCCATGTCTAGATATGTGCCTTGTGAAATTATGGGATTTAAAATTACTCATATGCTTATGCTAAATAGATTAAAGGAGTAATACATCCCATATTTTTATCCAGATAGACACAATTTCTGATTCCTTTACTCATTCTTAAAGATTCACATTTTACTCTAACCCATTTCTGTTCAACCTGATGAAATTATTTTATGTAAAATTTGTAATCAGAATATGCAAGTGAAAAACACTGTACAATTCTTGGATTTGATAGTGTTCATTCTGGAAAGATATTTTTAACAGAGACAGAACTTCAGGTTAACCATTTCTGGTTTTGGCACCTTACACATATTCTGCCACTTTATAAATTGTTTTGCACTTATACGTAATGTTTCAGTTTTTCTGATTACATTGAATTAATTTTTTTTATTTCTAGATTTTCATAGCATTACTAAGATAAGCCTAGGCAGACTTATCAATCCACATTTGTTGTTTGATTAATTTGTAGAATTTATGTCTTTTGGAATATTTTCAGTCAATTTCTTTCCTGCTTCATTATCCCTCCCTCTGTTTCATCTAGAAGTATAATTAACCACATTGTTTTGAAATTGTTCCAGCAATTCCTTGGGCTTTCTTTATTTATTTTTAAATCACTTTCTTGTATTTCAGGCTGAATAGTGCCTATTGATTCATCTCCAAGCACACTGATTCTTTCTTATTCATTATTTGAAAGTATTTATCAGTTCTGTGATTTCAATTTAAGATTTCTACTTGGAATTTGCTGGGTTTTCTTTTTTAATGTTTGTCAGTACTGAAATTTGAACTCAGGGCCTCATTCTTGCTATGCAGGTACTCTACCACTTAAGCCATGTCCACCCAGCTCAAGATTTACTGCATATTAAAATATTACTATGAACATGTCTTTCCTATTGAGAGCAACTAAATTGTATATATTGTTCTCTACAGTACTGGGGTTTGTACTTGGGTTTTTTGCTTGCTAGGCAGGCAATCTATCACTTCAGCCACACCTCCAACCAAGATAGGGTATTGCTTTTCTCCCAGGCTAGCATGGACCATAATCTATTTTACACTTCCCACCCTTGCTGGGGTGACAGAAAGTTGAGTTTTGCAAACTGTTTTTCCTGGGTTGGTCTGGAAGCTTTGTCCTCCCAATCTCAGTTTCCCAAGTAACCAGAATTATAGGTGTGAACTTCTGGTGCCTGACAAAAATGTATACCTTAAAGTCTGCTCATTAAAATATCAGGAACATTTTGAGATTGCCATCTGTTCATTAACTACTCTATTGAGAGGAGTACACATTACCTTATCTCTTCATATATTTTGTAATTTTAACCTATCCAAGGTATTGTATTGTGCAGAAGTGGTTCTGGACTCTGCTATATTGATTGAAAGGTGGTGTTGTTTCTGTTTTGGCAGGAAATTAAATTGATTCAACTAAAACTAGAAAATTGCCTGTTTACCTACAATCCATGGCAGATGAAGGTTTTAGGTGAATGAGTTTGATAAGAGATGAGATAAGTGAATCCAAGAGACAGATGGTTCACAAACCTCCAACTGATCATAGCTGCAAAGCAGCCATTGCAATCATTATTTTACTTTTTGTACTTTAAGACATAGAAGGTTTTAGAGGGGCATTATCCACTATCCCTGGTAACTTAGAGGATAAGTGATAAGAGACTATCTAAGGATGGTCCAAATTCCCACCTTTTGTGTCAATTCCTCACCCATGATACTTTTTCCACTTTCTTAACATAACCTACACAGGGAACTACCCCCTGTAGTAGTTGGGGTAGTTGGTTGGGAGCTGATTTCTACAGCAAGGTGGCAGACAACCATTTCCCAAGGAAGCACAAGTTCTATGAATATGAACTTGCCCATAGCAAGAATTATCAGGCTTATACTCTTTTATTCATTTATTTCCTGCTCATAATTATTCACCTTCTTCCACCATACAGAAACAGCAGTGGGGGACTCAACAATTTCCTTCTTTGTGCCATGGACTACTCTTCAATCAATAAGTTCTCTGTTTTACAAAAACAGTATTTTAGGTTTTCATTGATTACATATTTACAATATGCTATTTTATAATTTACCTATGGAACAGTTATTTTCAAAGATCTATTGGTATATTCCTATGTAGTATTGTAATTCTGGTTTTGCTTCTTGAGTCTTATTTTATGTACTCCATAGGGAAAAAACCTTTCTTCTATTATAATATGAAGTAAAAATGAAAAGGAATACATGCTAGAAGAAATTCATACTGCTAGTAAGTCCTTTTTGATATAAACCCAATTGTTTTATGTACCATTAAAATGGAATCAACATTACTATGATTTTAAGAATGCTAAAATAAGAAGAAATAAAGATGGCAACTAATTGGCCTGAAAAAGGAAGATCAACAGACACCAAAAGGCACCCACCAGGTCACATAAACAGAGAGAAGAAAAGCCTTCTCTGAATCTCAAAATAGAGAAGCAACTAACCATGGGAAGAATGACTCACAGATCAACCTCCCAATACCCAGCCACCAAAGATGCCTTGCAGCTCCAGGCTCCATTACTCAGTGCTCACTTGGCAGTAAGACTTGCTTCTCAATACACATAGGAACACAGAGCTCTATACTTCCCCCACTACATGACCTGCTACCTTCACCCTGAAACACCAGGGAGTCTGGTGCCCCTGTGTAAGCAGGATTCATAACTCCTGCTGCTCCATGGGTAACAGAAGGCACAAGCCAACAGACTGGGTTACCCCCAGAAGTAGTGCCACTGAACTGCACTCTCCAAAACCTGTGCAGAAAATCATGCCCCAGAATTCCTGCTGCCCACAGGATTGGTTTTCCTGAGCCAGTAGCAGAGCCACTGAACTGTACTCCTTGAAGACTATATGGGAAATCAGGCACTAGGGCTCCCGCTACTTGAGGGCTTGGTCCCCCCCATGCTTGCAGTGCTACAGCACTACCCTCTCTGAGCCCATACCTGAAAAGTAGGCCCCAGAAATTCTGCCATCTGAAGGCTTGGTTCCCCTGTGTCTACAGCAATTGTTATGGCTCCAAGTAGCACAGTGCCAGCAAGCAAGCCTCAGGGCTCATGCTGCCTGCAAAGTTGGATCCCCTGCACCTGCTCCAGCTGCTGTAGCTCCTGGAAGTCTATTCCCCAATACAAGTAGACACCAGGGCCTCCTCTGCCTTGTGAGCACCAGATGATTCAAGCCTACCAGTTTGCTGCCCCATGGGTACCCTCAACTTGCTATTCAGTGCCAAGAGCCTGCCACCACAGACCTAAGTAAACTCCAGCCTCCAGGCTTTGCTGTTCTGCTGATGCCAGGAGGATTCCCTCTCCACAGAAGATGGAGATCTAGCACTCACCACTGTTCCTGACAGCAAGAGAGCCCTTCCTCCCCCACAAACAGTGATAATGCCAGATTCTCCATGGAGGTGAGGAAAGCAATAATCTGGTACTGTGTAGGCGGCATCAGAAACCCTGTTTCCCCAAGGTACACAGAAACCCAGTCCTTCACACTGCACCTCCCTGCAGAAGAGTTCCATCTCTCCTGTCTAAGAGCTGGAATCCCAGCTCCTCTACTGAGTGGCAATCCACTACTCTGCTAGTGCTAGGAGACCTGCCTATAACAGTGTATAAAGACCTAACACTCCCCACTGTGACTTCAGAAGAGTCATTGTGCCCCTTCAAAAGCAGGAACTCCAGTCCCTTTGCTGATGAGAAAAAAGAGGTGATGGGGAGCACAACAAGAACTCTGCAAGGGGTAATATCTAGCATACCCCTCTCTGAGGAACACTGCTGGAGCTCCAGAAGAAAAAACTCAAAACCCCAACTACAGGGACACAAGGAATTAAAACCCTAACCCAAAACAACTCCAGATGTGTAAATATCAATTCAGAATGAAACAGCAACATAACCACTCTCCATCAAAAGCAAATTCTACCACTAAGGATCCAAGCCTCTGCATAGAGGAAGAGCTATCACATAATGAATTCCAAAATATAACAGTAAAAATGATTAATGACCTCAAAGAAGAAACACAAAAGTTAGCATTTGACTCAAAGAGAATGTGAATAAACAATTAAATGAGCTTAAAGAGAATACAAACAGATGAATGAAATTGAGAAGACTATCCAGTATACAAAAGAGGAAATCAATAAAGATACAGAAACCCTGAAAAATAATCAATCTAAAATAAACAATTAATATCCTAAATAAATATTGCAATTGAAAAGCTGGTGTATAGAATGGAGCAAGTTGAAAATAGAGTATCAAGAATGGAAGACAAAGTAGAGGAATTAGACCAAACAGTAAAAAGATCATGAAAGAATGTTAAGAAAATGTAACTGGAACATGCAAAATATCTGTGACACCATGAAAAGATCAAACCTACAATCACGGGTATAGAAGGAGAAAAGAAACAAACTAAAGACACTGACAACCTATTTGATAGAATGATTGCAGAGAACTTCCCTAACCTCCAGAGAGAGTTACCCAGATGCAGGAAACTTACAGAACACCAAACTGTCCATCAGTACCTAAAAAGAAACACAGCCAGACACATCATAATCAAAGCATTCAGCACACAGAACAAAGAAAGAATTCTGAAGACTTCAAAAGAAAAAAGATAAGTCCCATATAAAGGCAACCCATCAGAGTAACAGCAGATTTCTCAACTCAAACTCTAAACACAAGAATGTCATGCAAAGACATAATTCAAGCCCTGAAAGAAAGCAACTGTGAACCCAGAGTAGTCAATCCACGAAAATCTTCCCTCCTAATTGAAGGAGAAATTAAAACTTTCCACACAAAGGAAAAACTAAAGGAATTTGTGACCACCAAGAAAGCACTACAGAAGATACATAAAGGACTTTTAAATATGTAAGAAGAAACTAGAGTGACACAGGAAGACTCAAGAAAGAATAACACTTTTAAGCAAGCAGACCAGTAAACAAGGAATAGGTAAAACTAAACAACACAGGAACAAGAAGGACTGGAAACAATAGGCACCTCTCAATATTAACACTGAATGTAAATGGCTTCAATTCCCCAATCAAAACATATAGAACAGAAAATTAGGTTAATATATAAGAACCAAGCTTATGATGCTTACAAAAATTAACACTGACTTAGAGTCAAAGGCTGGAAAAAGTTTTCAAAGCAAACATATCCCATAAACAGGCAGAAGTAGACATATTCATACTAAAATCAATCAGAAGAGACAATAAAGTTCACTTCATATGAATGAAAGGAGCAATTCATCAAAAGGAAATATCAATCCTTAACATATATGTGCTAAACACAAGGGCACATATCTACTTTAAAAAAACTCTAATGACCCTAACAGCACAGGTAAACACTAACACAGTGGTAGTGGGAGACCTGAATACTCCACTGTCACAGTAAATAGGTCATCCAGACAAAAGATCAACAAAGAACCTTCAGAGCTACTCCACACATTAGACCAAATAGATATGGTTGGTAGTTACAGATCATTTCACCCAACAACTAGTCAAAACACATTCTTTTGTACAGAATCATGAAACTTTCTCCAAAATAGATCATATTTTAGGACACAAAGCAAATCTAAACAAATTCAAGAAAATCAAAATAACCACCTGTGTCACATCAGACAATGGAATAAAACTAGACCTCAACAACAAAAGAAACCACAGAAAATATTCAAAAACATGGAGACTGAATAACACAGTGCTGAAAAACCAATGGGTGACAGGTGATTGAAGAAATCCAAAAGTTCCTAGAATCCAATGAAAATGAAAATACAAACTACCAGAATCTGGGACACAGCAAAGGCTGTCTTAAGGGGATAGTTTCTAGCTATAAATATCTACATTAAAAAATAACAGAGGCCTTTCAAATAAACAATCTAATGATGCACCTTAAGTTTCTATGAAAAAAAGAACAAAACAAACCCAAAACCAGCATACAGAAAGAAATAACAAAGGTAAGGTCTGAGATAAATGAGATCAAAACCAAACAAACTATATAGAGAATCAATGAAACAAAAAGTTGGTTCTTGGAAAAGATTAACAAGATCAAAAACCCTTAGCCAATATAAAAAAACTGGAGGGAGAAGACACAAATTAAGAAAATTAGAGATGAAAAGAGGGACACAGCCACAAAAAACAATGAAATTCAGAAAGATTCATTACAGAGTACTTTGCAAACTTACATTCAAGTAAACTGGAAAATCTAAATGAAATGGGTACATTACTAGGTGCATATAACCAACCAAAATTGAACCAAAAAGATATTAGCCATCTAAATACTCCAGTCAAATACAATGAAATTAAAGCAGTAATAAGGGTCTCCCTACAAAGAAGAGCCAAGGAGCTGATGGATTCAGGTCCAAATTTTACCAAACCTTTAAAGAAGAACTAATACCAATACTCCTCAAACTTTTCCAGGAAATAGAAAGGGAAGGAACACTGCCAAACTCTTTCTGTGAAGCCAGAATTACACTCATTCTGAAACCAAAGATATAAAAAGAAAAGAGAATTATAGACCAATATCTTTAATGAATGTAGGTGCAAAGTTCCTCTACAAAATATTGGCAAACAGTCTTCAAAACACATAAAAAATTTCATATGCAATGACCAAGTCATTTTCATTCCAGGGATGCAAGGATGGTTCAACATGCATAAATTCATAAATGTAATATGGTATATAAACAGAAGCAAGGACAAAAACCACATGACCCTCCCAATAGAGGCAGAAAAAGCCTTTGACAAAATCCAGCATCCTTTCATGATAAAGACTCTGAAGAAACTGGGAAAAGAAGGAATGTTCTTCAACAAAATAAAGGCTCTATATGACAAACCTACAATCAACATAATATTAAATGAAGAACTGAAACTGTTCCCCTAAAGTCAGGAATGAGACAGGGCTGTCCACTTTCCCCACTCATATTCAATATAATTTTGGAATTCCTAGCCACAGCAATAAGACAAGAACAAGAAATAACTCCCTATTTGAATAGGGAATCATATGGCATGATCCTATACCTAAGAAACACCAAAACCTCTACCAAAAAATTGCTAGAAATCATAAACCCTTTCAGCAAAATAGCAGGATACAAAATTAATGTACAGAAATCAGTAGCTTTTCTATATAACAACAACACAGACTCAGAAAGAAATCAGGAAAACAATCCTATTTACAATAGCCTCAAAAAAAAAAGTACCTTGGAATAAATTCAATGAAAGGAACCAAAGATCTTTTTAATGAAAACTACAAGCCACTGAAGAGAGAAATCAAAGAAGACCTCAGAAGATGGAAAGACCTTGAATGCTCATGGATTGGTAGAACCAACATTGTGAAAATAGTCATACTACCAAAAGCAATCTACATGTTCAGTGCAATCCCTATCAAAATTCCAATGATATTCTGCACAGAAATAGAAAAATCAATTGTGAAATACATAAAGAAACACAAAAGTCATAAAATAGCCAAAACAATTCTGAGCAAAATCCAATTCTGGAGGCATCACAATAACCAGCTTCAAACTATACTACTGAGCCATAACAATAAAAACAGCATGGTATTGGCACAAAAACTGACAGGAGGACCAATGGTTCAGAATAGAAGATCCAGACATAAACCCATAGCCAACTGATCCTTGACAAAGTAGCCCAAAACACATGATGGAGAAAAGACATCCTCTTCAATAAATGCTGTTGGGAAAACTGAATATCCACATGTAGAAGACTGGAACTAGATTTCTGTCTTTCACCTTGTACCAAAATCAACTCATAGTGGATTAAAGGCCTTAATACAAGGCCTGAAATTCTGAAACAACCCCAAATAATGTAGGAAATAGACTGAAACAGGTATAGGGAACAACTTCCTAAACAGAACTCAAAAACCCTGAGTGCCTAAGAGAAACAATGAACAAATGGGACTGCATCAAACTAAAGAGCTTCTGCACAGCAAAGCAAACAGTCACCAGATTCAAGAAACAGCCCACAGAATGGGAGAAAATCTTTGTCAGCTACTCATCCAATAAGGGACTAATATCCAGAATCTATAGAAAACTCAAAAAACTCAGCCTCCAAAGAATCAACACTGCAATGAAGAAATGGGCACATGAATTAAACAGGGAATTCTCAAAAGAAAAGGTACAAATGGCCAATAAATACATGAAGAAGTGTTCAGCTTCCCTGGTTAAAAAAAGAGATGCAAATCAAAACAACCCTTAGATTTCATTTCACCCTAGTTAGAATGGCCATAATCAAGGGTTATAACAACAACAAATGCTGGAAAGAATATGGTGAAACAGGAAACTTTATATACTTCTGGTGGGATTGCAAGTTAGTACAACCACTGTGGAAAACAGTATGGAGATTCCCCAAAAAACTAGAGCTAAAACTGCCATATGATCCAGTGATACCACTCCTGGGCATCTACCCAAAAGAACAGGATACAGGAGAGACACCTGTACACTAATGTTCATTACAGCACTATTCACAATAGCCAAGCTCTGGAAACAACCCACATACACTATATCTGATGAATGGATTGTGAAATTGTGGTACATACACACAATGGAGTACTACTCAGGCACAAGGAATAATGACGTGGTTTGAAGGTAAATGGATGCAATTGGAGGACATCATGCTAACTGTAGTTAGCCAGGATCAGAAACACAAAAGACACGTTTTCTTGCATACATGGAAGTTAGATCCAAAAATAAAATAAGCGTGTATATATATATATATATATATATAAACAGACGTAATTGTATATAAACTCAAATGTAGAACAACTTTGTAACAGTGGAACTACTCTACGGAACTTGAGGAAAGAGGGAAAGTAAAAGAGAATAATAGAGCATCGGTAATATTGCATACCATAAGATGTAAAGTTAGAGGATATAAGGTTATATATTGAAAACTGTTGATAAACAGGGTGTGGGAGGTAAAGGGGTAAGGGAGAGTATTTGAAGGGACTGAATCGACCAAAGTAAAGCACATCCAAAGTGAGACACCCCATTTGAAATTCAAATTAAATATTAATAACAAAAATCAGGACTGAAGAAGAGGCGCAGTGTGTGTGGGGGAGCTAGTGGGAGAGAGTGGGTGAAGGAAGGAGATTAAGGTGACTGTACAGGATTGATGGACTTCGTATACCTATATGAAACAGAACAAAAAAAACTCTTGCAATTGTTTTAAGTGGGGTGGGGAAGGAGCTGAGAGAGAGAAACTATGGGGAGAATGTAAATAATGTGCAAAATAAATCTAATTGGAATTGTCACTATGAATCCCCTCCATATAATAAATGTATCCTAATAAAAAATGACAAGCATTAGGGGGATTTTTTGTCAGATTTTTTGGGGGTTGAACTCAAGCTAAGAGTTTTAGTTTTTAACACAAAGTGTTCATGAAAGTAAAATTAGAAAATATCTCAATTATATTTATTTGAATGGGTTATTTAATGGGTTAGATTATTGCCATGAGTCATTAGTCATTTATAATGACTTGCTTACAAAATTAAGAAAAGGAAAGTTGTTTTTTTAATAATCCATTGATGCAGTAATTTTTTCTTTTTTAATTAAAAATTAATTTGCCTCCTAATGAAGACAAATAAAACATCAAATCTAATTAAAATTGTTCAAAAGGTAGTGTTGGCCTCAGTTAAGAATGCTAACAGACACATACTTCTTAAATTCTGAAGCTTCAAGTCATCTTGTTCCTTCTCCCAGCAGGTCCTGGGGTAAAAGCAGCTGCAGCCTATTAGCCCCCTTTTTATTTTAATTGCCTTTAACGGATGAGCTCAAAAAAAGTATTATGCATAATGTATCATAGTGTTTTGCATAAAGGTAGAGAGAACAATGTGCCAGGTGACCCATTTATGATAGCATTTTTTTAATGACCAGTATTTTAAAAATTATCCTTTACTTCTTTCTATGTCACTTAGCTAGGAGAAAGGTCATAATAAAACTGGCCCAGAAAAAGATGAACCATTGAAGAATTTAAACAGTACTGTTGGTAACTAGGAAACAATTACAAAGAAAGTCAAGAAAAGTCCAAGGAAAACAGTTTAATTGTCTAAAACATTACATAATAGTGGTATTTATAAGGAAAACTATATAGCAGTAATTATACATAGTAGTATCTCCTTATCCACAATCTCATTTTCAGTATTTTTTTACACCCTTGATCAACTACAGTTTGAAAATATTAAATGCTATTTAATATGGTATTTCCATAGTGCTATCTCTGGAAAATTACAAAAATAAACATTAATAAATTTTAAATTGTGTGCTGTTCTGAGGAACATGACAAAATCGCACATGATCCTGTTTTGCCCATCCTGGGACATGAATCATCCCTTTGTCTACAGCCTTCCTGCTATATATCTACATTTCCATTAGTCACATAAAGAGTGTCTTAGTTATTATTTCAACTATTCACTGGGATCACAGTGATTCTGTTGAAGTAATTCTATTTCTCTTAATAATGTCCACAAAGCACAAGACTACAAATGCAAAGGAGGCACAAGGGAATATAACATGGAAGGTCAGATTTGCTTTGGCACTTTATAGCAATGCTACAAGTATATTTAAGGAAAAAAACCTAACATTATACATGATCAGTACCAGGGTTGGGGATTTTACAACACATTACCTATGGATAAGGGAGAATTCATACACTTAGAAGAATTTATTTCATCATATCTTTATTGAAGCATTCACTAAATTTTAGGTGCTATCTTAGTTTGTGTAAATTATTAATAATGGATCTTGCCCTTATGAACTTTTAGTAGACAAGATAGACATATAAAGCAAGTATCATCTTCAAAATATCACAATGAAAAATATTCAAAGTGATGATGGTACTCAGAGGATGCAGGACTAATTGTGTCTTAATGAACTAGAAAATGCTTAACAAAAGCAATACAACCAAGTTCGTAAAGAATAAGAAGTCTTAAAATTTTCAGTGCTATAATAGATTTAATAATTTCTTTTGAATTATTAAAATATAAGTAGTGTATCCAAAAACGTTTTGAGGAGTATATGTAATGGGTTTTTATTCTGAAACTTTTCCAAAATCCTCTTTTGGTTTGTGTCCTTATTTCACAAGATGATTGTGGGGCTAGTCCTTGGGTTGATCTCAGACCTTGTCATCATCTACATGATGCTGGCTTTGGGGCATATACAAGGAAAGAGTTACAGAGTCATGGAAGCTTCCACTGACAGCTCAAAGGTTATAGGGTCATTGAAGCTTCCACTGAGAGCTCAAAGGAAGGGCTGTAGTCCAGGCAATATGTAGCAATGTTGTATTTTCTGTAAGAAACCCCTAAGAGGGAAATGGATAAAGCTTGGAAAGTGAAGCCAAAGCCTCAGTTGTTGGATGTTGGAGATTCCAGAAATGTGGAATGTCTACAGAAGAAAGTCCTGGACTAGCCCAGTGAAAAAGCCAAATGGGCTATAAACAGCAAGGCCACAGAGGCAGGAGTATCCAAGCCTTTTGGAGATGAAATCATGACACCTCATAAACCAGATGCTGGACATGGAGTTATACCTGGGTTTCAGTCTTTCTTTGACCAGATCCTTCTTTGCTATTCTTCTATTCTTCCCTTTGGGAATAGACACCTTTCCTCTATGCCATTGAATGCTGGAAGTATGTAACTTTCTTTTTGACTGTACAGGGGCTCACAGTTAAGAATTTGCCCTGAGTCTAGAAGAGACTTTGGACTTTTGGACCTGTTAAGACTTTGGGGAATTTTGCAGATGGCTAAATGCATCTTTCTGTTATGAGATGTCCATGAGCAGAATGTCATGGTTTGAATATGAAATGGCCCCCAATGGCTCATCTGTTAAATAATTGGTCTACAGGTGGTGATGCTATCTTGGGAATTTCTGGAAACTTTAGGAGGTGGGTTCTAGCTGGAGAAAAAAGGAAACAGGGGAGGTGTCTTTGCAGACTAGAGTGTATCTTGTCCTCGAATCTTCTCTCTGATTCCTGACCTCCAAGAATTACAGAACAGCTTATACCCATGTTTTGCCACTACCATAATGCTCTGCCCAAGCACATAGGGCCAAATAATCATGGAATGAACCATTTGAAACTGTGAGCGGAATTAAGTATTTCTTTCCTGTAAGCAGTTTCTGTCAGATATTTGCTCACACAAATGAAAAAGTAGCCAATACAAGGGCTGGGACATTAGTCCACATTGTGTGGCCTGAATGAACAAGGTGGCAGTAAAAATAGATAATAGCTGAAAAAATTTTTTATGCAACAGGCCATGATGCTATATAGTATTGAACAAAGAGGATACTTAATAAGTATTTGTTGAATGACTGTTAATTCCTGAGACTTACCCACAATTAAATTTCCCATAAGAAACTTTCTTGTGGGAGAATGGAAAGAAAAGATACTAAGAAGAAGGCATCTAAGTTAAGACTCAGCTTCACCTACTTCCTCATTTAACAAATACTTTCTGCTTGTTATGTGTCAAGCACACTTCTGCATGCTAAGGATTTAGCAGTAAAAGCAAAGAAAATCTCTGCCTTGTAGGACTTATATTGTTGTAGGAAAGACAGAAAATTTACAAAATTCATTGTTAGAACCAAAAGGCAAAAATAAAGAAGACTGGGATTTAACTCAGTGTTACAGTACTTGCCTAGCATGTGGGAGGCCCTGGGATCCATTCCCAGCACCCAACAGCAATTAAACAAAAGAATGAAACAACAACAAAAGAGGAAACAGGATCATAAAATGTTGGGAAGGAGGGCTATAACCTTGTATACACAGTGACAGGAAGGTTTCACCATGACAAGATGTCTTCAGTAAAGACATGCCTGAAGTGAAGAATGTTTGAGTAGAGGGAGCATGAATCCAAAGACCTAAGTCAAGAGCATGACCATGCAGTCAAGAAAAACCAAAGAGGCCCATATGGCTACAAAAAAGGGTAAATGAGGAAATGAACAAGAAGACAGAGGGGTGGAGTTTGGAAGCTGGTGAAGAGATAAAGAAATGCAAGCTAAGAATGATGCATGAGCAAAGACACAGGCAATTGCTTGGTATTTATTATGGAAAGAGGGGAAAGGCAGCCAATCACTACTGTGTAAGTTTCCATTGTGCCATAAAAGACCACTCTATAACTATGTCACTTAGTTGGACCTTTGCTGCTGCTCAGCAATTTTCTTATTTGTTTCCTGATGATTCCTTACAGTGAATATGATGCCAGTCAAATAGGATGCATTTCTATCCGACCCAAACAATCCCAGGCCTCCACACGAGCCCAGAACAATTTTTCCCACTTCAATGCCTTTGTTCTAGATAAAACATCCACCTGGAATTTCCTTTTCATTATTCTACTCATTTTAAAATGAGTAGATTTCCTAGACATATCTCATTTCTCTGTTTTTAAACACTCTAAGCAGTGTAATTGTTTTCCTCTTTCAGCTCTCAGCATATTCTTTACATATCATTAATTGTGTAGCTGCAAATCCTTCACTGGGTTATCTGCTCCTGAAGGACAAAAACTAAGTGTCATTTGGTCGACAGTCTCTGAGTCTAACACTGGCCCAGTACAGATTTAGTATTTGCTGAATTGATCTACCCACCATTCCCAAAATTTTAGGACATGACTGGGAATGCAATGCATACCCACTTTGAACTTGATTGACTTATAAGCACAAACTATACAAAGGATGATTACATTTTGTACTCAAGAGGGAGGATGGCACAGAAGAAAGAGCATGGACTTTATCCAGGCAGTTAGATTCAAACTGTAGCTCTGCAGATCTTATTAACTTTATAAATTCAGGTCAATTGACCTTTTTGGCCTTTAGTTTCCTCATTTGTAAAATGAGAATTTATTCAACTTGTAACCCCACTGTGGAAAGTATTAAATGAAATAATGTAAAAAAACTAGAATAGAAATACATGATAAAACTTTTAGCACACAAGGGAGGGGTGAGGATAGGTAAGACACCTAAAAAATTAGCTAGCATTTGTTGCCCTCAACACAGAGAAACTAAAGCAGATACCTTAAAGCAACTGAGGCCAATAGGAGAAAGGGACCAGGAACTAGAGAAAAGGTTAGATCAAAAAGAATTAACCTAGAAGGTAACACACATGCACAGGAAATCAATGTGAGTCAATTCCCTGTATAGCTATCCTTATCTCAACCAGCAAAAACCCTTGTACCTTCCTATGATTGCTTATACTCTCTCTACAACAAAATTAGAAATAAGGGCAAAATAGTTTCTGCCAGGTATCGAGGGGTGGGGGGGAGAAAAAGGGGGCAGAGTGGGTGGTAAGAGAGGGGGTGGGGGCAGGGGGGAGAAATGACCCAAGCATTGTATGCACATATGAATAATAAAAAAATAAAAATTAAAAAAAGAAATTCTTAATAAATTGTTAAACTGACTTCTTAAGTCATTTAAACAAGTAATGTGTTATCTAATTGAAAATTTACAATGATTGCTTTTTTGATATATCAAAGTTCCCTCTAAAATGAAATGTAAACCATATATTTTTATATGTTAAATTTCATTTTCCATTCAACTACAAAATTTTAAAAAAGATGATTGTTGGCATTGCTTGCTATAGGAATAGGCAAAAGGGTGGCGATAGCTGGTGTCTTACACACCAATAAACTCCCAATAATCATAAAGTTCTTTAGCAAATTTTATCTGAATTAAATTTTAAAACAATATAATTTTTTAAATAATTAAACACTACAAAATTATCATGATGGTGTACTAAAATATAAAAATATATTTAAATCAACTATTCTAAGTAAGATTAAATTATTTATATCCATATGATATATTTGCTGTAATAAAGACTAGCATGTAAGTAAGAGATTAGAATTGTCTTTGAAATAAGTTATAAAAAATCAACTCAAATTCAAACAGACTTGATTTTTGCACTTTAATATCATACTTATTTGTGTATGACATAAGATAAAACCATAGAATTAAATCTGCTCAAATTTTAAAGAGTGTTAGAATTATGCACTCTGACAGAAAAAATTAAGATGGAATGAAGCTCTGTTTTGTCCATTTCTTCATGCTGATGTTCAGCTAGTGTATTGTTGGCTCTATTGGTTCTTAAAATACAGAAGCCTGGGTAAAGATCAGTTAGAGATGAATCAACCTGGGTTGTAACACATTTGTACATGAAAGCAATGCTAGGAACTTCTCTGTATAGCTGTCCTTATCCCAACTAGCAAAAATGCTGTCTTTCTTATTATTGTTTATTTCTACTCTTCAACAGAACTGGAGAAATGTGCAGAACTGGTTCTGCCTAGAAGGAAGGGGGGAATGGGGAGAGGTGGGGACCGAGGGCAGGAGAAAGAAATGACCCAAACAATTAATGCACATGTGAATAAATGAATAACAAAAAAAATACAGAAATACTTTTCTATTGGCTATATATCTTCCATTCTGAGCCTCGCATGTACCTGGATCTGTGCTATCCCAGTTTTATTGACCAACCTCTCTAAACATCTCAAACACCCCCCCATTTCATGAACTAAAAGTCAATGAGTGACGTAGGTACATTAGTAGGTACATGCACTCTGCCAATGTGTAAATGTCTGCATCTGCTTTATTTAAAAAACATATCTCCAGTGAATATTCATCAGTATCACTCTAAGTACTTGTATATATTGAATTGATAAAGACAAACAAATAAAAATTATTCCTGTCTTTGTGAAATTCTGGTGGGAGGATCAAACTAAGTAGCCACAAATAAACTGGATGGCTTAAACTCATGATGAATGCTAAAGTATAAAAGAACAGCATAATATGAAAGATTGAAAAGAGACTGATTTGTGTTGAGGGACGAAGATAACCCACCACTGCAATATCATCTAAGACTTGAAAAATGAAAGGCTATGATCAAAGCAAACTGTGTTTGGGCGAGGCAAGCATTTGTTCAATGCCTGAGGTATTTTTTAGCTGTCGAGTCTAGAACGCATACATAGAATAAAATCAAAACGAAGGAGTTTTGATAATAAGCAACTTTCAGTTTTCAGAAATGGACATGTCTTGGTTTTGGAGATTAAATTGTATTGCTTCTTAAATTTGTGACCTTAGTCATTCTTTAGTCTATTCTTCCACATATTAATAGCTTCCTTTGCAAATTTTATATTACCACCATCTAAGCAACTAGTGTTTAATTCCTATACATTGCACAAGACTTGGGACATAGTAGGTGGTTAACAAATGCTCATGTTTTGAATGAATACATTTGTGACCATGGACACAAATTTGTTACTTGCCACCAGAAAAGTCCAGGGACTCAAAGATAAGTTTTCGGAGCAAGGAAAAAGACTTACTTGGAAAGTTAGCAAACCAAAGAAGGTGGAAGCCATGGCAACCACAATACTACCTTGTTGTGCTTATGGGGAGGCATATGAGTTGGGTGGACACCAGGGTAGTTAAAAATTCATGGTAGTTACAAATTTGGTGTAGTCTACTTTTTGAACACTTGAACTGCTGTTATATGTAGGTACCCAGATATTCAAGTTTCTGTAAGTCTAAAGAAAAGTTACTGATTAGATACTTCAGATCTATGTCTCTTTAGTTCCTTTTACCAGGAATAGCTAATTCTGCAGTTAATTGTGATGATACAAAAGCCATCATTTCCCTGGAATGCAGCGGAAACAACTTCCCCAAAGGACACGAGAAGGTATTATTCAATAGAAAATGGTTTTTAAACCACTAGCTGGCTTCTTTCAAAGTTGTCATCTATAGCACAACTAGTGAGAGATTAATAATGCTTTGCCTAGATGTACAGTTTCTAAAATTAGTGATTTTTAAAATGTAATCTAAGATCAAGTGAAGCAAGGGAGTTTATTTAATTTTTTCCTTGTTAATAAATTCGTTAATGAGGATGAAAATATTTTAAATAGTAGTAGGGGTGATATTGATTTTTATGCTTCTGGTAAGCATATATTCATATATGTTTATATACACATTTATATGTGTAATATATATGTACATAGCTTAGCAGAGTGACCAACTCAAGATAGATGCTAATATATATTAGTAACCTTTTCATGCTATCTTAAACATTTTCAAGGAGAGTGCATGTCCAACTCATCAAAAATGTGAAGTGAGAACAAGCTGCTGACTTGATATCCCAAGAAAACTTTCAAGAATGACAAAAATTTATAAACATTTAAAAAACATAACAACATGCAAACCACTAAATGAAAGAGAGGACTATTGAAAAGAGGGTGCCCAGAACCACCTAAGGCTGAAATGTTGGTGTACCAAAGAGTGTCCATTGACTGCTCAATCTACTCTTTGGGTTGGATAGCAGTTATAGGTAAGTAAGAGAATATGTACCAACAAGACAGAGGAAACCAATTGCTCTCTTTTTCTTTCTCATCATTTTTCTTTACTGTAATAATTCTAATAAATTTAAATTGCCTTCAGAATAAGTTATAAAAATCAGCCCAAAATCAAGTGGGCATGGATTCTTAGTTAGAGATTAGATTTAACAGATTTTCTTGAAGGTAGATTTGACTAGGAGAACAATTTTGATCATGCATACTCATTATAAGCTATATGGAGTACTTATCTGTTTCTCTAACTAAAGTTGGGTAAAATTCTAACAAAGTTGCTACAGCAAAGAGACCCCAAAATACTGTAAATTATGTTTCTTTCCTATAAAAGAGTTTAGAGTAAAAAGTCTTCATCTGGATGGTTAACTAGCTGTAAAAGTTCTTTAAATCATTGAGTTCATAAACCATTTTATTCTTTCTCCTTTTAACTTTTGTTCTGCCTTCCTTCATTCTCCCTCTCTCTCCTCTCTCTCCCCACCACTCTTTTTCTTTCTCCCTATCTCCTCCTCTCTCCTCCTCTACAGTCTGCCTTTATCTTTCTTTCTCACTCCTCCATTATGTACAACTAAATTAATCATGTATAATTATCATGGTTTACTAATGTAACACTCTTGCTTCTATCAATGTAATTAAATGGAGACTGTATTTTGATCCACTTCCAGATGTTTTCCAGCCTGTAAGATGAGAACAGAGTTTTTTGTTTGTTTAAAAAAATAGTGCAATATAGGAATATAGCTAATGTCACAAACAAGTATTGATATTTTTGGATAGTATTTCTTTTACAAAGATTGAAAGAACTTTGCATGCATACAATCAAATCTTCTGTATATAAGTATTAAAAATGATCATGAGGGAAAGAAAACCCCATAATTCATGAGGGGATTAACAAAATAGACACAGGTGAAAAGGAAATAGTGAGTTAGAAAATCAAGTTCAGGAACTTCCTCAGGATACATAACAACAGGTTACAGAATGTATGAAAGACATATTAAATGATTTGGAAGACGAAGCAGAGGTTTTTAATGCAGCTAATGGAGTTATAGAAGGAGGATTAGAGAAAGTAAAGAATGATGGAAAGGCAATGTTTTAATAAATAATTGAGGCAGAGCCAACTAAACCAAGTGTTCTTTGGTGGAATGCATGTGGAACATTAGTTAAAGAAAGTACTTGGTTTTCAGCAGGTGCTTAATAAACAGGAGACAATAACAGAAGTGCTCTAATTACTAAACTGAGATGTTACCATCAAGGTGGCAGGCAGAATTTTGTGCAAGTATAATGTTCAGGATTGAAAAATAATCATTTTCCTACATTTATGATTGGAAAAAATTTATTGAATTACATTGAACTTATTTTGATTACAATTAACGATGGTTGAATTTGACTAAAATCTTGCTTGTACACTTGTAATTGTAATGTAACCACAACATGTGTCTTGAAACATGATTGCTGGTGCCCTATTGCTGATTGTTGGCTTGATTTGTGTGCTGACACTGCTAAATAACAATTAATCTAGTATATATGTTTCAACTATTCAAAAAAAGTATTTAATGCAGGATAGTAGTCTTTTTTGATACAAAATTCTCCTTGAGTTAAATGAGCTTTTTATTCTAGCAAGATACATACAATTAAAAAATTAAAAATATTTGTTCTTAAAACGTACAAAATTGGTCACAGTGTCAGAAACTATTCTTCCTCATACTTTTAAAATTCTTCTTTCCACATGGGCTTTGGAGTTGAAAAAAGAAGGTATATTTTGATGTATTATTATTTAATGCTGCAAAAAAATCCAGTAGCTTATTTGGCTTATCTGTCTTTTTTGGAAGAGGAGACTGGAGGAAAAAATTTCCCAAAACTTTCTACAGCCTCAGAGTTGAGAGTTACAAAGTACTATTCATTTGGCTGCAGGCAGAACTCTTTTGATGCATGGACACAATGCATAGTGCTTTCAAAAGTCACTTTACTTCAGACAACTTAACATTGAAACATGGATTCATAATCATTTTCTTGCTGACAAAGCCATCAATGGCCCAGACCTTGCCAAATATGACTTCACTCACTTCAGGACAAAGTAAATGTTAGTTCATAAATTCCACTGTATTAAAGAACTGTGGTTTGCTTTGACACTAGCCTATCACTATATAGCCAAGTCAGCAATGAAAGCCCAGATTCCATTTTCCTTTACACACGTTTGTGAGTCAGGAATTTCAGCAGCATCTTGACATTAAAACTAAGAGTCAAAAGTGATTGGTCTTCAAAAACAACTTGACCAGGGATCTTATTACAGTTTCAGAATTATATTCTTGCCAAACAACATCAATGTCATTAAAATTTACATAGGTTAAAATTAAAATGTACTTTTCTTCTTTGGTTGCTCAATTAAACGCATTGCTTTTTGTAAGGAGCAATTACTGAATTTTATTTGAAAAAGTATGACTCAGAAAGCTATTTTATAAATATATTCATACACAAGACACACATTTCCACTTCAATCAAATACACTGCATAAATACAATGCTGTAAATATGCCATCTATGTCATCTTCTGTAAAGATTTTATAGTCCTATAAGAATTTCATTAGCATTCATGATCCCAACATGCTTAAAAACTACTTTCAGAAATTATATCATGTTTCAATGCATTTATGAATATACATATGTGCATAATTTGATGAACTTGTTGAATATGCATAGAGTTTATTGAAAATTAATGTTTATTTAAAAGGTGGCCCCAAGCCTTGTGTATATTAGGCAGATAGAGTATAAATCAAATGAATTGTGTATTTTTGAGAGCTGTTAAAGTCTGTGCTCTCCTGAACTGCCACAAATCCTTATGCCTTTTCCTAGTCCCTTTGGTCTACTGGAGAACTATGTTCTTGATATCTTTGTTTAAGGCTTTTATTATGAAGAATATGGACAATAATTAACAAGAGAAAGGATGGGAAACAATTTTAAAAATAGCCAAGGAGGCTATGTCAAGTTATTTAGTTTTTTTAATTTGAGAGAGATGGAAGAGAATAGGATGGAGGTCAAAGGAATAGAGGGACACAGAGACAGAGACAGAACCAGAACCTATTTGAGTTGAGAGTTAAATTCTTCATAAATATTTTTTCATTATACTCATTCTTGTTGTTTGCATGACCATGATCCGTGATCATTATCTTGAGAATTGGGGGACTGAAATGTGGGAGGCTGCAAAACGTCAGAGAGTAAGAGATGAGCTTTTTAACAGGAGCACTTGAAAATGGCTTTCTGTAGTATTCATTTTAAATCCCTTTTGACATTCTTTGAAACATTAAAATAAAAAGTAAATTTCTTTTAAGTCACTGTTGGCTACAGATACAAAATTCTTTGCATATATGTCTAAGCAGGTATCAAGTCCTGGAAGTTCCCGTTTTTATGTAGATTATATTTGGAAAGCAAGTGAACTGGAATTGAAACCTAAGCTTCAGTATATAACTTCAGTGAACATTAAAACCATCATATGTCCTGAAGCCAAAATTGCATATCACAGCAGAAAAAAATTCAAGTATGTAAGAAATATTATGGTTCCCAGAAATCAAGAGCCAAGCTAAAGCAAAATAGTGAAAAACAGTTATTTTGAGGATTAGATTTTTTTCAGTCCAGGAAAGTTTAGCAAAATTTCCTCATGAAATGATAAACTGGAATTCAAATTTTCTTTTTCCTTCATGAAAATTTGGTTTCTTAATATGTATGCAAGAAGGTGCTTGTGCTCCTATAACAAAATACCTGAAAACTGTCCCTGATAAAGAAGAAATTTATTACTCATAGTTCTGGAGGCTAAAAGTCCATGACCAAAATGTCAGTAGATTCAGTACCTCATAATGGCTCAGTTTCTGATTCTAAGGCGGCAATTTGTTGCTGCTTTCTCATTTGGTGGAAGAGAGAATGGCAAAAAGAACCTAGGAGAGTCCTTTCATCAAAATATAAGAAGCTTAATTCATATCCATATCTTATCCAGGGGGTATAGATGCTTCACAAGTTTTTATTCTGAATGAACAGCAAGTCACATGTTAAGACTGGAACAGAAGAGATGAATGGATTTGTTTTGGGGAAGATTGACTTAGTATTCTAACTTTTATAAGCTTGAGGACAATCCACTCAAGAATCTTCACTCATGATGTGCCTTTGAAAATACATTGTAAAAGTATAGCTTTAGGCAGTTAGAAGTGAGGCAAATTCTTTTGCTTCTTGAAGTTTGACATGTCCAATGAATTCCTTTCAGGTGTGAACAAATATGCTGCCTACCTCAGCATAAGACCACCCAGGAGACCATGGAAACTGATTTCCTTTTTCTGTGGTGGCCTTAGTCACAGGTGGAATCAGCAAAAGCAGGTACTCTATGTACCCAGAGTTAATTGTACTTCAGCTTGAGTGGGAGAGATCATTTCTGCCCCAGGTCAGCTTTTTGTATCATACTTTTGGAATCTGTGTCTTTTATTTTAACAGGGTGCACTACATAATTTATTCTCATAAGGGAAAATCTGGGACATACAGAATAATCCTTATTCAGCACTTTAACACCCAGTAAATTGTATCCTGATTTCCTCTCCAAGCTCTAAATCAACTTAGAAATAAGACAGAAGTGGAAGCATGTAAGAGCCAAAATTTCACTTTAATTAATGACAAAGCAGATATTGGAGAAAAAAGCATATGTTTGTAGGAAGCTGAACTTCCTAAGACCATATACCTAGACCCAAGCAGCCAACTGCAACTACAGCAATTATCTGCTCTGCTTTTCCTTCCAGTGGTAAAGCCCTCTCTTGGAGGTTCCAGAGAAAAGGTTACAGTCCCAAGACAATGGCAAAAATAAAGTGCTGACTATGTGTGAAAAGGTTTTTGTTTATAACTTGTTGGTTGGAATTGGCAAACCTTCCTCCCTAGGAAAGTAATGAAGAAGAAATGAAGAGATGTCAGCACAATTTATGGAAGCAAATGTGCCACAGTGTTAGAACACCCTTCATCCTTGATAGCCCTTCCCTCCCAGAAACATTGAACTTGGAAAAAGGAATAGCAAATAGACATTTACTTCTTGCACAAGAAGTAAAGTATTCATAAGATTTCCAGATGTGCCTTTTATAGTCATGGCCCAGTGGAATTTAACTATAAATATCTGATTGTATGTATTCCTTTGCAGTGGTGTGGATAATTTAACCATGAGGAGAATGTGAGAGAAATGTTACAAATTAACAAGGGCATATGTGCACATAACCTGCCTCCCCAGGAGAAATCCAGTGCAGAGACAATTGACTTATTTCTGGCCATCCATATCTCAATACACAGCAAGGCAAACACTGATTTGAATATATCTGGCACTTGTTTGCTTGTAATTATTTTTTGTTCAAATGACAGATGTATCTTTTTGGTTTAATTATTTTCTTGGCTTGCCAAATATTTCTGAGATAGGCAGTATAGTAGTAACACAAGATATCTAGCTAGTCATCCCATATGACTAATTTGAGAATTGATTTGGATATGAGAAATGAAGAGCACATTAAATAGGATTTGCAAGACACACTTTGCCAGAGACTAAGGAAAGACAGCTCTTTGTACTAAAATGAGTGCTCTCGGGTCCACATCAGATGAGGAAAAGAAATAAGCTGTCAAAACCTGGGATGTGTGGTTTGTACATCTACTGGGTGATAAGAGTGCCTCACTTGGGTGGTACCAATTCCACATGCCATCTGTGAATTGCACACAACTACCCATTTCTTTTATTAAAAGATAATGATCTCACCTCCACTCATTTATTATTCAACACTCATATAAACAGCCGGGACAACTTTTCATGTGTTTATTTGGGAAAACTTTGACGGAGGCCATTCCTTTCCTTCCTCCTTTATTACTCTTGAAAGTCTAATTTCCCCTGATGAAAATCAGTTTTTTCCAATGACAGAAAAAAGTAATTAAATATGCTCAGTTCATTGCTAACTTATATCATTGCCAACCATCTAAATAGCTGAATAATTGTGTGAGGGTAACGATGATATAGTGAAATGAGTAACAGGAAATTAGAGGCATAGAATTTGTCCCTATGGACACAGCCAGTATTGACTTTCATATGACCAGAATTGGTATAATGACTCATATTTATTGCCCTGTGAATTCTGTCTTTCCCTGTTACACACTGATTCAAGCAGAGCTGAAATAATCCAAATGAATTATGTGACAAAACCATCTCCATCAATTTGAACTACAAAACCAGAGACCAAGATGTTTGGTAAATAATGCCCTAATACAGTTTGAACAAGTTTCCAAAGGCCTGTGAGTTACAGGCTTGATGCCCAGCCTGAGGCACTATTGGGAGGTGGTAGAATCTTTAAGAGGTGGAAGCTAGTAGCATGAAGTTACAGTATTGAAAGTGTGCCTTTGAAGGGGGCACTGGGGCTCCATTATGTTCATCTCTCTTTCCTTCCCAGTCATCTTGAGGTCACCAGCTTCCTTCACCATGTATTCTGCCATGATGAGCTGCTCTATCACAGGCCCCAAAACAATGGAGCCAATAAACCTTGTGCAGGAACCCTCAAATAATTAGCCAAAATTGACCTTTCTTCTTTTTAAGTTGACTTACTGAGATATTTGTTATAGTAACAAAAGGCTAAATAACACAGATCCCAAACATGACTTTTGTACTTAGCTATAATTTTTAAATTTCATTTAAAATGAAGATTTATTATGGAGCATTATTTAAAATAAGACTGCTGTTTATTTGTGCAATTTAGTGGAAAGCTAAAGAAGAAATTACAGTTCACATCATTTGTGAATACAGAAAGAAAACTGATTAATTATGCCATGAAATAGTGCAGTTATCTGGTTTCATCAGTGGGTAGAGAACACTCAGAATTTGTAAGTGGCAAACCTGCTTTGAAATAGATAACCTTTGAAACTGACTTGTGGCAGTACAGTTCACTAACATCCTGTAGTGCCTGCTTGAATGAGTACACTTAAACACACTGGTTTTCTTCATTTGAGTCACCATTTCGTGAAGAATCAGATAAAATTATTGATTCTCTCTCTTCATACATCCTAGGATCTTCATAATCATTCAATTCACATGAAATCAGATATCATTTACCATAAATCCAAAATAAATACATGGACTTTTTATGCTAATAGAGAAAAACAAATGTGAACTTGTAGTCAGCATGATGTCTTATTTGGTTAATTATTCACAAATATTTGAGATTTTTTTAATTCCCCACATGGTACATTTTAACCCCACTAGGCATTCAGGAGGTATGGACTTACTAAGATGACTTTTGTATTGCCTTTTTTTCTAAAGAACATGCCAGAGAGAGTAAGGGTGGTATTGTTTTAAGTACAATAAGTACAATTCAATTTTAAGCATTTGAAAATATTAGAATATAATATATTATCAGAAAGAATTGCTTCTTTACATTATCTCTCATGTGTAATAAAATATGATGGTGTTTGTGCAAAGCTGTCAAGGGTGTAATTCATCTTCTTGTCTGGGAAGTGTTAAGTATATTCTTTCTCTCCTCTTAATTCTGCTTCAAAAAGTATAAAATCAAATACAGTGTTTCTATTCAATTTATACAAATTCACTCTTGCTCCATACTTGGAAGGGCAGACCAGTAATCAAGAATCTACACAACTAGTCTTATCTATGCATTTTCTTACAGTTTTCCTAACCCTATCCCTAACAGGTACAGAAGATATTAATAATATATTCAGTTTGGATAGGGCATAGACGCTAAGCAGTGAGGAAAAGTTGTTGTCTAAAACAGTCATGTTTCAGAGTAAATGGGACACTATGATAAGTATACTAGGACACATGGTAAAACCCAAAGCTGTCCTATGTCCAGTCCTAGACCTAGTTGTTAGTGTTATTAAAATTGAAGGTGTTTGGATTTAATCTGTCATTGATAGCTTTATTGTGGCTTTCCTTTTTCCACTCTCTCTCTCTCTCTCCTGCTTTATTTATAGTTTGATTTCTTCCATGGATGTATTCATGGGTTCACAACATGTGTTAGACTTTTTACTCTCATCTCTGTCCATCATCTTGCTTGTTTATACTTGTCTATCCCTTGGAGTAACAAAATTGCTACCAACATTGAATCTAATGACTTCTTGTTCCTCAAAAACAAACCCAGGAAGGATTAATTGCTCCTACTTTGGTCACATTCAACTCCCTGAGTCTATCAAAGAGGCAGAGTTTGTTCTCTGAGTCATCACATAAAGATAATAAATGATGACAAGATTTAGGTGACACTTTTTTTAATGGATTTCAAATTGTTCTGATTTTAGTGATTTTATTGCTGTGGTTCTCCATATGCTATTCGACAGTGATGTATTGGTTTATTAAGACCCTGGATTTTGTTAGTTTCTTCTGTTCTGTGTTAATAATTGGACTATAGCCAGATCACTGGCTATGAAGCTTTGGTTGACCCTAAGCTCCAAGTTAAGTGTGGTCTTTTCCAGGTTTGTATTATGAACCAATGCTTTTTCAAATTTCTCAATACTGTAGGAGGGGGCTCTGAAAATAAAATCAAAACCAATAGTACCACTATCATGTGGTTCTTACAATCCTAATATAAGGGGTACACCCTGACACATTAGCAAATTAAATTCTAGATTGCTGAGAATACAGTGAGAAGTCTAAAGTACAACAATAACAACAAGCATATTAGCAATCAACTGGTTTCTTAATCTAATTCATGAATGTCCAATATTATATTTAATTTCAAAACTAATAGTTAACGTATTTTTGGAACAGAGAAAATTTTTGTCTAGTTCATAATGAAGTACATTATAGGCAAATATTTTCTACATTAATTTTGGAAAACAATATTTACCATACAAGTATATATCGACATGAACTTTTATTACATCTTTAACAGGCATTTTATCATTTAAGCAGATAAGGTCGGAAGACCTATTTTGAAAAGCTATTTTGTTCATTCATGGAATGCCTGGCAGAGTTTAATGTTTAAGAATACATTTTCTTTCTCTATGCCTGGAAATTCTTCATAGAGTCATGGCCCAGTACAGGCTATACATTCTCTTTTAGTGACTTAGAACTGAGTTAAAGAATAACATTGATTCAATGCATATTGCCCAGTGCACATTAATAACACAGTAATTCCTTAGAAGTTTGAGGAAATAATGACAGTGTTCTTCTCTTTCCTTAAGGAGATACATACCTAGCAGTATGTTGACCTCAATTTACAATAATCCCATTTATGACTCCTGGACTTTATGGTATTAAAAACTGATTCAGTAGAAATGGCATTTAAATTTTGAATTTGGATCTTTTCCTGGGTTAGCAGTATACAATATAATTCTCTCTCCTAATGCTGGACAGCAGTGGGAGCCTTCATCCTAATAAGTCATGGGATCATGAGGGGAAGCAGTCAGCACTGTAATATAGTGTGTGGCTATGCCATGATGTTTCCTAGGTTTTTTATATAAGTGAGTTTTCATCATGTGATGTCCTCAACTTCTGTCAAAGAGCATCTGTACAAACAGGAAAAATGTAATACTAACAGGGAAGATTATTTGTCTATGTTATTTGAAATAGTTGAGTGGTTTTCATAATTTTTTTTTATTGTAAGTTCTGCTAATACAAATGTAGACACTAATTTCAAGTATGTTGAAATTTAGTCCATAACATTTGAAGTTCTTAGGTGATTATTATTTTATCTATATGACATGTAATAAACTGGACATGTTCTGCTTATTCCACACTTAATTGCTATAATTACATCATTTAAATTTAACTATACTTACTCAAGGTATGAACATTAAATAAAACCTTCAACTTCCTCTATGATGTTAAAATGTTCAATTCCTTTCTTAAATGTAACCTTAAGGAAAAAACTCAACAACTATTTTTAAAGACATATGTAGATGCCACCCACTCCTACTTTCTTTTAACCAATCAAAACACAAAACCTACTCTAGATTGAAGTCAAGAAGCTTTTAGTACTCCATTTCTGTTTTGAACACTAGTAACTGGATTCTAAAGCTTCTGAAATCAATGTGGACCCTTTGCTAGTATTCTTTAGTTCTCCCTCTATGGACCTCTACCATATAAGCTTTTAGTGACCTGTTAATTTCATACGTATACATACATTCTCAGAAAAAACTGGTTTACATTTTTATAAAAAGTATAGCTTTGCTTGCTGCTAATATGAGCCAGCAATGTTATCATCAAGGTATCTCTTACTTTGAATCAAAAGTCTTTAAGCTGTTATCAAATGTAATCTATAAATACTATAGGTTCTTGATAATTTAGGTATTATAAAGCATTTTGTAAGCTGTAAAGGATTTTGTAAATGGTATTAAGTATAATTCGGAAGCCTTCTGTAACTGTGAAACTGGCACTAGATGTGATTTATAATTTAATTGAATATCTATATGCATTTCATCTTTTTTGTTTGAAATGAGATACTGAATAATATTTATTAAACTTCATCATATAAAAATTGGAAATAAAGGGAAAATCTTAAAAAGAGTCTCAGAATTTTATCATTAGTCTATTTTAGTAATGCCTTGGAATACGATATTGTAATCGTCATTGACACAATAATATAGTAATTTTCTAGAACGAGTCTCCTGGATTTTAAGATTGAGGTATCCAAAACATGGTACTTATTTAATTGCCCAATACCCTAGCAGGCAATAGAAAAGAGGAAAACAAAGTAGATGATACATTTTTTCCATGAACACCATTCTTCTTGAGAAGATAAGACAAATGTAAAGTCAGTTACAAATTACACAAAGGAATGTATGCCAAATCATATTAAGGCTATACCATAAAGACATTGTGAGACAGCTGTAGTCTTCTTTCAAGAAAAGTAAGTATTTTCAAGGTGAAAGGTGCTTTTAACAGGAAAGGAACATACACCAAGTAGTCCACCTTCCTTGTTTTGAAGTCTGCAGCATGGGCAAATGTTTGTTCTCATTATGGAACAAATATTTCCGGGACAACAGTACAAAAATTCTTTACTAAAAAGGAGATTCTAGGCTGGGCACTGGTGACTCACACCTGTAATCCTAGCTATCCAGAGGCAGAGATCAGGAGGATCAGGGTTTAAAGCCATTCTGGGCAAACAGTTCACAAGACCCTTTCTTGAAAAACCCCTTACAAAAATAGTGCCGGTGGAGTGGCTATAGGTGAAGGCCCTGAGTTCAAGCCCCAGTACAACAACAACAACAACAAAGACAGAGAGATTCTATTTTTGTACCAGTACTATGCTGTTTTTAATTGCTATGGCTCCATAGTATAGTTTAAAGTCCCATATTGTGATACTTACAGTGTTGATCTTTTTGTTCACTACCGACTTGACTACTCAGTCTTTCAAGCTTCCAAATGAATTTTAGGGTTGACTTTTTAATCTCTATGATGAATGTCACTGGAATTTTGATGGGAATTGCATTGAACATATAGACTACTTATGGTAATATAGCCATTTTCACAGACTTGATTCTACCAATTCATGAACATGTTAGACCTTTCCATCTTCTGTAGTCTTCTTTGAATTCTTTCTTCAGTGGTTTATGGTTACCCATGTAGAGATCTTTGACATTCTTTGTTAAGCTTATTCTTAAGTATTTTATTTTTTTGAGGCTACTGTAAATGGAATTATTTTTCTATATTCTTTCTCAGTCTGTTCATTGTTGGTGAACAGAAAAACTACTTATTTTTGTAAATTAATTTTGTATTAATTTGTACTACTTTGCTGAAGCTGTTTATAGTGTCTAGGAATTTTGGGGTCTTTTAGGTCAAAGATCATGTCATCTGCAAATAAGGATAGTTTAACTACTTCCTTTCAAATTTGTATTACTTTTATTTCTTCTTCTTCTCTTACTGCTCTGCTAGGAATTACAAGACTATGATTAATAAGAGTGGAGAAAATGGACACCCTTACTTGTTTCTGACTTTAGAGGAATTGTCTCAGATTTTCCCCATTTAGTGTTGGCTATAGGCTTGTCATATATAACCTTTATTATGTTAAGATACATTCCTTTTCTTAGCTTCCTCAAAGCTTTTTTCATGAAAGGATGTTGAATTTCATTGAAGGCTTTTTCTCCATCTATTACGATGATCATATGATTTTTGTGGAAGAGACTAGAAAACTCAGATATGCATACACCCACCTGAGTTCTGACAAATATGCCAAGAACATATGATGGAGAAAAGACAGTTTCTTCAACAAATGTTGCTGAGAAAACTGAAATTAGATCCATGTCTTTTACCCTACACAAGTATCAGCTCAAAGTGGATGAAGTACCTTAATATAAGTGAAACTTTGAAGCTAGTACAGGGAAGAACAGTGAATACATTGGAATTAATAGACATAGATAATGACTTCCTAAATAGAACTCAAATGGCTTAGCAACTAAAAGAAAGTATTGACAAATAAGACTATATAAAACTAAAAAGCTTCTGTACAACAAAAGAAATAGTCTCTAAACTGAAGAGGATTCCCACAAAATGGTAGAAAATATGTGCCAGCTATGCATTTGACATGGATTAATAACTGGAATATATAGGGAATTCAAAAAACTCAACTCCCCCAAAATAAATGATCCAATGAAGAAATGGGCAAGTGAACTGAACAGAGAGAGCTTTTACAAAGGAATTAGCCCAAATGGCTAAAAAGTACATGAAGAAATTCTCAACATCTCTGTCCACAAAGGAAATGCAAATCAAAACTTCATTAAGATTCTACTTCACTCCTGTTAGAATGGCTATCATCAAGAACACAAACAAAAGCAAATATTGGCAAGAGGGAAAAAAGAAACCCTCATACACTGCTGGTAAGAATGCAAGTTAGTATCACCATTATGGAAAACAATATGGAGGCTCCTCAAAAAACTAAAATTAGAACTGCCATATAATCCAACAATTCCATTCCTAGGGATATACCCTAAGGAATGCAAGTCTGGGTGCAATAAAGCCACTTGCACACCCATATTTATTGCAGAACTATTCACAATAGCCAAGCTATGAAAACAGCCAAGACACCCACTACTGATGAATGAATTAAGAAAAGGTGGTATTTATATACAATGGAATTTTATCCAGCCACAAAGAAGAATGATATTTTGTCATTTGAAGGTAAATAGAACAAGAGAACATCATCTTAAGTGAAGTTAGCAGGTTCAGAAGACCAAAGCCACATGCTTTCTCTAATATGTGTAATATAGACCTAATACAAATACAGCAATATTATGAAAAACAGGTCACTCTAAAGGGAGATCACACATAAGACAGAGAGGGTAAAAGAAAGAAGTTAAGAAGGTGAATATGGTTGAAACCAGCAGAAGAAGGTGATTAAGTTAGAAAGAAGAAACACAGAAGAGGTGAACGAATTCAGGTTATAATACATATATATATATATATATATATATATATATATATATATATATATATATATACATGGAAATGACACAAAGAAGCTCCAGGTTTCGTAAACAAAAAGTCTTTTTTTTTATTTTACAAAATCAGAGAATAGGAGAGCAGAACAGGTCCTGCCTGCAGGGTTGGAATCAAAGAGAGGGAGAGGAGGTGGGGAAAGGGTTTGGGAGGGTGAATATACTATAAGTACTATATGTAAATACCTGTTGAAAGTGTTCCAGGAATGGGGCAAAGGGATTAAAGGAGAATGTTTTGCAGGAGTGAATTCAAATATGACATATTTGATATATTGCAAGAACTTTTTTACTTGCCACAAAGTCCCCCTATCACAGCAATTAAAGAAAATACTAACAAAACCAAAAAAAAAAAAAAGAAATTTGAAACAAATGGTTGTCTTCATTACTCTCTTGTGAGATACCACCATGTGAAATTACTTTAGTGGAGTCTTTGTAATATTGGCTATAATTAAAATTTCTATGTGTCCTTGGTAACTTAGCATTCATAATAGAAAGTGGAAAATATGATAAAAATGTACTCTCAATTTATAGTGTGCATTTTTCAACAAAATCCAAGTTATTTATTGTTTCATTTTGAAAACAAAAAATATGAATGTTTTGAATTTATGAAGAAAGTTTTATCTTAGATGGTTTATTCCTGGTGGAAAAATTGAGTCAATAATAAGTAAATAATGGCTATTTGAGATGAATAATTTACCCTACTTGATATATTTTAAAAATATGTACCTTCATCTGTAGACCATTGCAAGAGTGACATACAAAGACTCAGAGTGACACAGATAGAGAAAAAATGATAAAGACAACTTTATTATAGCAGTAGCATTCATATTTGTCCTCTTATTATGAATTTTCCAAAGTATCTTTATTGTTAATCATTTGAGCATACACATTTCAATTGCATTTATTCCTGAGAATCTTACCTTGAGGAAAAAAATTCCTGAGAGTTTTTCAAACCCTCATAAAGACCTAGTGTTTCTATTTCTCTCATGAATTTCAATTTTAATCTTTCCTATTAATTTGATTCAAAATGATGGTAAATATAAACCCCCAAGTGAAAATTGATCTGTTCACTTTCTTATATTAATTTCCTTGGACATATTTAATAATTTAGTGAAAAGTAACCTGACAAACACTTTTAACTCTCTTTACTTTCTAAAGAGATCCATTATAATCAACTGAAATTTAGTAAAATTTCCTACTGCATCATGATCTTTGTAAAGATAGAAAAGAGAAATATGTATGTTTTGTGCACTGTTACACTTATTGAAGTTCCTACAGCACAGTAAATGCTAGATTAATATTTGTTGGTTGATTATTCAGCTGGTTTAACAGTTGATCAGGGTTGATGCAGACACAATTTCCAATCCATCTTTCAAAGCAGCCAATATTATCCTTAATTACATAGAGGCTGGAGGAAGAGTAATTTATAACTTTCCAATTGTAACTTTGCCAACATTGGCAATCTCCTTAATTCCTTTCATCTAAGGACATAGATCTGTCCCCTTTCCTATTTAAACACAGATCCTTCCTCATTATTTGTAATTCTATCTACTACTATTCCTAGGACCAAATTAAACTACCTAGTCCTACACCCCTCTTTCCATTGTCTTCTTCAGCTACTTGATTTCCACCATTATACTATAAGTATGACCCATCCTCTCTTCTAAACCAGTGATCCTTTCTACACAAATTCTCATTTCTTCCTTTCCATTCAAAACTCTGCAATTGTCTGCACTATTATGCTTCCTTTCTCACTTTTTGTTATTTATTTTTTAAAAAATACTGAGATTTTACCACCACCACTCTTACAGTTTTTCTTCCAAGTCACTCCAAATATTGCAAAAGTTAAAGAAGAATGAATCCTTTTATGTCCCATTATGATTTCCACACAATACTCATTCCCTTTTTTAAAAACTGTCTATTTCTGTGCCACTACAACATTCCCTTCCAGTTTTCTGGCCAGGTTTTCTGCATCTAAAGGGTTTTCACTAATCACTTGTAAGTTATTTCAGTGCTTTTCTTACATACTCCTCTTATCCTTTATACATTGGTGTTCCCTGAGCTCTGTACTTACCCCCAGAAATGATTTCATTCTATAATCTGCCCTGGGTAGTTTCATCTATCTACCCTCATAATTCTAACCACTTTCCCTATGACAACGAAACTCAGCTTTTCTCCCAGTAGTCACCCATACTCACTGCAGAAGACACCAAGTTGGTGGTTGTATCTCAAAGCCACATGTCCAAACTACAGGCAGGAAGCAGAAGGAAAAAACCAGGTATGTAATTACTGTACACAGTTTGAGACTGGAATTAGATCAGATCACCACACCCTTTAGTAAAGGAGACCTGGGCATGAGACTTTGACTGAGAAGGCACTTTTCAGCAGTAACACTATCTAAAGGACAAGATCTGTCTTTTTAACAGTAATTTTTGCCATAATTATTGTGCCCTCATTCTAAAGCTCCAATGCTAGGGATTTTCACACATCTAAATTTCTTATTCTTTAAGAAAACAATCTATCTAAAGTTTTGCTGAAGTATGATGACTTATTCTTATTTTTAAACTCAAGTTAGTCTATGGGCCAACCAAGGTTTTTTAAAACATACCTCTAGTAAAAATCTCCTATAATGAAATTAACCTGGACACCACATTTTTAAGTATGACTCATTATTATTCATTGCTATTCTTTTTTTTGCTTTTGCTGTTGGAAATGTAAAACCAAAGCCTTCTTGCCTTCCCCAAAAGTGTTCCATGGAATGGTTTTAGTCTTTATTCTATATTTTCTCTAACTCTGATACTTTAAAGTTTTAAAGAACCTGAAAAGAATATCATCTGTGCCTTTTGGGTTTAATATGCAGAACAGTGTTGTTCAGTTCTCCAGCTTCTGCCATTTCATTAGTTTTAACCCAGTAAACTTAAATGAAGCTGGACAGAAAGTAAGCCATTCAGCATTATTTCCAATATGTCACTGCCACCCAATGAGACAAACATTTGAGACTGTGACTTTAGAGCAGAAATTAAGCTGAATTTTGGATGATAATTGCAATTCAGCTGCAACTCACTTCAGAATACACAGCCACAATATGAAAGAACACTCAGAGCTACCATCTTCAGGTGACTTCTACAACTCTGGGAAGGTTTGTCAGTGACATCCACCAAAGCTCTTTCAAATAAAGTGAGAAGGTACTCATTCTAACACAGACTCTGTCTCTTAAACAAATTATTATATATGTTGCAAACTATTATTTAAAAAATATTTAGTCTCCCTTTTGACTCTTTAAGGGGGAAGTATTTATACACTCCCTAAAACAAGCTCTGCACTCTCTTCATTCTCAATTCCTACTACCACAATAAATTTGTAAATACTTTAGGATATCTTCAAACTTTATCCTCAGATCTGAATTTTCACCAAAAATATGGTCATGGAATGAATTCTAAGAGGAGCTGCCATCATGGATGGCTCCTTTCTACAATCAAATGTGTTTTATTCTCCCACATCCAATCTTTCTCACCTGCTCTTTTTCCTGGTGACACTTATTATTCCTTGTATCCAATTTTAATCACCCAGACTACATTTCCCCTTTCCATAACCTTGAGACAACTTTCCATGTTCTGATGCAAGTTGAGGAGAGAGTAGTATCTTGTAATACACTTGGAAGGCTGAACCAAAGGAAGAATACTCTTACGTTCCACATAGGAAGTTGGTTACTTAAGTCTTCTGTTCTCATGAAGAAAGAAAGACAGGTAAGCAATTCATTCTCTCAAGGAATTGTTTATGATATAATGCATACTCTCAGATCTGTACTCGTCTATTCTTGATTTTAGTCTAAAAGTCCAACACATTGAGCTTCTTCATCCCTTCAGTACATATACCAAACCATACTAATAGCCATTTCCTAAATTCCAGTTTGAAATTCTCTGTTGCGATTTGTCCTTTCCAAATGCAAGCATTCCACTGTTGAAATGTGTCTGGCATTGGACGTTTTGTGTACAAATTTTCAGTAATATAATATCTTAACTTACAAGGACACTAATCTTAATAAAACTAGTTTAACTAGATCTTATCTCTAATGGAGATAGAGCAAGGAGTGATACATTCCTCATTTAACACTTTATTACATTTAGGAATAAGTACATTTTGTTGTATTGCATGCCTACTTGGAACACCAATTATTATGAAATATTAAACTTAAGTGTTTATTACATTTCTGTTCCCAGACAAAAAGTAATAGGTCTTTAAGAGTTTTTAATGCATAGAAAACATTTACACTAAGTATTTACTCATGATTTGACTTGTAAACTATGATTGTGATGTAGGTTACTAGTATTGCATGGAAAAGAGAAAATTTGATTCAAAGAATCTTTAATAATAGATTGACTAATGATCACTAAGTTTATTAATATCATACTGGAATAGAATCTGAATTTTATGTTGTCATTAAAACAACATTTATTTTTTCCAAAACCACAAACAAAATACTTACTCTTCCTAAAATTGTCTCAGTACTATTTCATTGTTCAATATTTCTCTTTAACACACTTATTGTAATTTTAAGCATTTGACAATGCTCTTTGTAATTTTATATAAAATGCATGGAGGAAAGTGAATCATACTTTATATACAGCATTCATTTACACATTGTTGGCAGTTTGTCAAAAATCATGGCACCTTGGCATTCTGATTTTAATAAAGGAAAACAAATTTGGCTCTTTAGGAGAGTGATAATGCAGTTCTAGACAATATGGCTCCAGCCAGGCTTAACTCAAGAATTGTGGAAACAGAAAAACACATTTAAGATAATATTGTTTACCTTAAAACACCTCTGGGAGAAACAACTGTGTAATAACTTTAAATAATGTATTTTTATAAGAGTCAGTAAGAGTGAAAGACTAGACTTGTAGTTTTCTTTCCAATTTTCTTCAAACCATGAGGCTATAAGTCTTTCCAGTATGTGTATGTGTGTGTGTCTGTCTGTGGTTTGCCTCTTGCATGTGTGTGTCACCATGTAAAAATGGTAGCCAAGCAGTAAATGCATTTAATCTCTTTTCCTCAAAGTTGCAAAGCATTTATGAATGTTTGTCATTTACTATGAACTGTCTACATCTTACATGGATTATTGGATCTAATTAGAAAACTATATTCAGTATAAGGCACAGCAAAGAACAGCAACTTGTCCAAGACATTCTTCAGTGTTGATGGGAAGGTAATTCTTCTTCCAGAGGCCAGGACTCATCTTCATCTACTGCTCTCCCATGACTCTATTTTATATGTTCAGACCCATCTACTTTCCCAGTCTCCTTTTAGATCCTATCTTTGTGTCACTATACTTCTTTCTTCTACTTTCTTTCATCTTATCTTGTGCATTAGGATTAGGTACAATTCTTCTCAGCTTTTCTGGAAGACTTGTCCTACAGTAGACAAATTAAATGGGCAAGAACCCATAGTCAGCCTTTCCTTGTATTACAATTCAGACTTCTGTCTTCCTTGGACACACCAATCTCTGCTGATAACTAAGCAAAAGAATCTCAAGCTCTTTCATACTTCATAATCTTTTTGAAGAACTAAAACTCAAGAAAGATAGATATGATTCACTAGGAAGTTCACTTTGTTTTATTTGGCTAAATTTTAATAACACAAATCCTAAATTCATATTACATTTTCTAGAACCTTGAAAAGGATTATGTGTAAACAAATTACAAGTAATCTGCATATACAACCAACAGGTATACAGAAAATATGCTAGGCACAGATGCTGCAAATTTAGCAGTGCAAATACAGGCATATGACAGTTTTCATTAAAGAAATATGCCAATCACATCATTTGTGCTGTATTTAGTTATCCTTATTCTTACAAAGAACTTCGTGAACTAAATATATACAGCCATGTAGAAAATGACTCTCATTTTGGCTAAGATTAAGCATATGTAAAACAATCCAAATATTACAGCCATGCATTGGTTCATACCAGGGGATCAAAGCATGGCTAGAAACAATTTGATTTGTGAGAAAAAAACAGTGAAAGAGTCTTTAACAAGGTGTGTCTTCCACTACAGATAAAAGTATGAGTTCACTTTGAAATATCTACAAAGTGCATATATTACCTATCTAAACAACTAACTTGCCTTATATATGTGTAATGAACTAACTAAATATTTATAGTGACTATAGTGAATAAAAGTAGGTAAGTGTACGAGCTTCAGAATTGAATAAAATGAAAACAAGAGGAAGGAAGAAACAGAGAAACTACCATAAGCAGAAATGGAATGCTGAGAGTATTTCAAGAATTTTAAATGTACAGTGAACAAAAAGATGTGTGGAGAATTTTGAGTTTGGCACAATGTGATGAAGATCATGATTTTGTGTAAAATATTTGGCAGTTTTTTATTAACATTAGTGTCTCTCTATGTTAATTTATGAAAATGAAATCTACCATTCACCTATTGGCATAGCTATATGCATGGGATAAAATGTTGTCATATTTGAGTCACAATTCACTTTACTTCAAAATTTTAAAGGGTTCTTTAAATATGCATGATTTCATTTGCACTTTTAATACATTCTAACTCTAACAAAAATGTTATAATGATTTTATCAGCTGAAATATTTTTATTTAAAAACGTGAGTGATCATTAACATGAATTAAAATTGAATTTTTCCTTTCCAATAAAATTGTATTAATTCAACCATTTTTAAGTTCTTATGATCAAGATAAATCAAGTTATTAAGATTAAGAAATATACAAGAAGTTGTTTATTCTTTTTTTTTCTTTTTCTTTTATTATTCATATGTGCATACAAGGCTTGGTTCATTTCTCCCCCCTGCCCCCACCCCCTCCCTTACCACCCACTCTGCCCCTTCCCTCTCCCCCCCACCCCCTCAATACCCAGCAGAAACTATTTTGCCCTTATTTCTAATTTTGTTGTAGAGAGAGTATAAGCAATAACAGGAAGGGACAAGGGTTTTTGCTGGTTGAGATAAGGATAGCTATACAGGGCATTGACTCACATTGATTTCCTGTGCGTGGGTGTTACCTTCTAGGTTAATTCTTAAGATTAAAATTTTACATAAATCTCTAATAATTATGACAGTCATGAGAGGAGAACCTTTTTTTTTTAGATAACACTGAACAAGTGGCCTCTGAAAATTATTGACTAAATTTACATAGAGTAATCATCTGAATATTTTTTTCCTTTTTTCGTGACAGTCACAAATAAAATTAAGCTAACAAACCTTAAAACATCAATCTGAAAAAAAATGACTTTCATAGGTTGCATGAGACTTCTCCATGCTACTGACGGACCATGGACACTACAAAATTTTAAATGTTGAGAGAGTAGAGAGCGTTGAGGCAAGTATGACACCATTGTTTATGAAGAACATGGCTCCTTGCTGGTGCTACCATTGATAATAGTCCTTGAGTTTAGGGCAAACACAACAAGGGGATTGGACTATGAGCACATGCTAAAAGCGAGAGCACACAAGGGAGGGGTGAGGATAGGTAAGACACCTAAAAAACTAGCTAGCATTTGTTGCCCTTAACGCAGAGAAACTAAAGCAGATACCTTAAAGCAACTGAGGCCAATAGGAAAAGGGGAACAGGTACTAGAGAAAAGGTTAGATCAAAAAGAATTAACCTAGAAGGTAACACCCAAGCACAGGAAATCAATGTGAGTCAATGCCCTGTATAGCTAGCCTTATCTCAACCAGCAAAACCCCTTGTTCCTTCCTATTATTGCTTATACTCTCTCTACAACAAAATTAGAAATAAGGGCAAAATAGTTTCTGCTGGGTATTGAGGGGGGGAGAGGGAGGGGGCGAAGTGGGTGGTAAGGGAGGGGGTGGGGGCAGGGGGGAGAAATGAACCAAGCCTTGTATGCACATATGAATAATAAAAGAAAAATGAAAAAAAAAATAAAAACTTAAAAAAAAAAATAGTCCTTGAGTTTCTTCTGATGCAGAGGCCATTGAGCATTGTGACCTTTAGGTTGTGTTCTTCCAAGGAAATTCTAGGTAACATTCCTTCTTGGCTATCTAGAATAGCCACCTATGGAACATGTACAATAGAATACAAGAGAGCTGAGAAGATAAGATGGTGAAATAGTGAAGAAGTTGGCATCAATGAAAATATGGAAGGAAGCACAATAAACACTTAAAGCATGCCAAGAAAATTATCCCTCATGATAAATAAGGATTCTAATACATGTCACTTTAAAGTATTTATTAATGTCTACAGAAGGACAGCTTTTTAAAACTTATTTTTTTTTTTTTTCATTTTTCTTTTATTATTCATATGTGCATACAAGGCTTGGTTCATTTCTCCCCCCTGCCCCCACCCCCTCCCTTACCACCCACTCCACCCCCTCCCGCTCCCCCCCTCAATACCCAGCAGAAACTATTTTGCCCTTATCTCTAATTTTGTTGTAGAGACAGTATAAGCAATAATAGGAAGGAACAAGGGGTTTTGCTGGTTGAGATAAGGATAGCTATACAGGGCATTGACTCACATTGATTTCCTGTGTGTGGGTGTTACCTTCTAGGTTAATTCTTTTTGATCTAACCTTTTCTCTAGTTCCTGGTCCCCTTTTCCTATTGGCCTCAGTTGCTTTAAGGTATCTGCTTTAGTTTCTCTGCGTTAAGGGCAACAAATGCTAGCTAGTTTTTTAGGTGTCTTACCTATCCTCACCCCTCCCTTGTGTGCTCTCGCTTTTATCATGTGCTCATAGTCCAATCCCCTTGTTGTGTTTGCCCTTGATCTAATGTCCACATATGAGGGAGAACATACGATTTTTGGTCTTTTGAGCCAGGCTAACCTCACTCAGAATGATGTTCTCCAATTCCATCCATTTACCAGCGAATGATAACATTTCGTTCTTCTTCATGGCTGCATAAAATTCCATTGTGTATAGATACCACATTTTCTTAATCCATTCGTCAGTGCTGGGACATCTTGGCTGTTTCCATAACTTGGCTATTGTGAATAGTGCCGCAATAAACATGGATGTGCAGGTGCCTCTGGAGTAACAGTCTTTTGGGTATATCCCCAAGAGTGGTATTGCTGGATCAAATGGTAGATCGATGTCCATCTTTTTAAGTAGCCTCCAAATTTTTTTCCAGAGTGGTTGTACTAGTCTACATTCCCACCAACAGTGTAAAAGGGTTCCTTTTTCCCCACATCCTCGCCAACACCTGTTGTTGGTGGTGTTGCTGATGATGGCTATTCTAACAGGGGTGAGGTGGAATCTTAGTGTGGTTTTAATTTGCATTTCCTTTATTGCTAGAGATGGTGAGCATTTTTTCATGTGTTTTCTGGCCATTTGAATTTCTTCTTTTGAGAAAGTTCTGTTTAGTTCACATGCCCATTTCTTTATTGGTTCATTAGTTTTGGGAGAATTTAGTTTTTTAAGTTCCCTGTATATTCTGGTTATCAGTCCTTTGTCTGATGTATAATTGGCAAATATTTTCTCCCACTCTGTGGGTGTTCTCTTCAGTTTAGAGACCATTTCTTTTGATGAACAGAAGCTTTTTAGTTTTATGAGGTCCCATTTATCTATGCTATCTCTTAGTTGCTGTGCTGCTGGGGTTTCATTGAGAAAGTTTTTACCTATACCTACTAACTCCAGAGTATTTCCTACTCTTTCTTGTATCAACTTAAGAGTTTGGGGTCTGATATTAAGATCCTTGATCCATTTTGAGTTAATCTTGGTATAGGGTGATATACATGGATCTAGTTTCAGTTTTTTGCAGACTGCTAACCAGTTTTCCCAGCAGTTTTTGTTGAAGAGGCTGCTATTTCTCCATCGTATATTTTTAGCTCCTTTGTCAAAGATAAGTTGCTCATAGTTGTGTGGCTTCATATCTGGATCCTCTATTCTGTTCCACTGGTCTTCATGTCTGTTTTTGTGCCAGTACCATGCTGTTTTTATTGTTATTGCTTTGTAATATAGTTTGAAGTCAGGTATTGTGATACCTCCTGCATTGTTCTTTTGACTGAGTATTGCCTTGGCTATTCGTGGCCTCTTGTGTTTCCATATAAATTTCACAGTAGATTTTTCAATCTCTTTAATGAATGTCATTGGAATTTTGATGGGAATTGCATTAAACATGTAGATTACTTTGGGAAGTATCGACATTTTTACTATGTTGATTCTACCAATCCATGAGCATGGGAGATCTCTCCACTTTCTATAGTCTTCCTCAATCTCTTTCTTCAGAAGTGTATAGTTTTCCTTGTAGAGGTCTTTCACATCTTTTGTTAGGTTTACACCTAGGTATTTGATTTTTTTTGAGGCTATTGTAAATGGAATTGTTTTCATACATTCTTTTTCCGTTTGCTCATTGTTAGTGTATAGAAATGCTAATGATTTTTCTATGTTGATTTTATATCCTGCTACTTTGCTATAGCTATTGATGATGTCTAGAAGCTTCTGAGTAGAGTTTTTTGGGTCTTTAAGGTATAGGATCATGTCGTCTGCAAATAGGGATATTTTGACAGTTTCTTTACCTATTTGTATTCCTTTTATTCCTTCTTCTTGCCTAATTGCTCTGGCTAGGAATTCCAGTACTATGTTGAATAGGAGTGGAGATAGTGGGCATCCTTGTCTAGTTCCTGATTTTAGAGGGAACGGTTTTAATTTTTCTCCGTTAAGTATAATGCTGGCTGTAGGTTTGTCATATATAGCTTTTATAATGTTGAGGAACTTTCCTTCTATTCCTAGTTTTCTTAGAGCTTTTATCATGAAATGATGTTGGATCTTATCAAAGGCTTTTTCTGCATCTATTGAGATGATCAAGTGGTTTTTGTCTTTGCTTCTGTTAATGTGGTTTATTACGTTTATTGATTTTCGTATGTTGAACCACCCCTGCATCCCTGGGATGAAGCCTACCTGGTCGTGGTGGATAATCTTTTTGATGTGTTGCTGAATTCGGTTTGCCATTATTTTGTTGAGGATTTTTGCATCAATGTTCATTAAGGAGATTGGCCTATAGTTCTCCTTTTTGGAGGTGTCTTTGCCTGGTTTTGGGATAAGTGTAATAGTGGCTTCATAAAATGTGTTTGGCAGTTTTCCTTCCCTTTCTATTTCATGGAACAGTTTAAGGAGGGTTGGTATCAGTTCTTCTTTAAAGGTCTGATAGAATTCAGCAGAGAATCCATCAGGTCCTGGACTTTTCTTTTTGGGGAGACTCTTGATTGCTGCTTCAATTTCATTTTGTGTTATAGGTCTATTCAGGTGATTAATTTCCTCTTGGTTCAGTTTTGGATGATCATATGTATCTAGAAATCTGTCCATTTCTTTTAGATTTTCAAATTTATTTGAATATAGGTTCTCAAAGTAGTCTCTGATGATTTCCTGGATTTCCATGGTGTTTGTTGTTATCTCCCCTTTTGCATTCCTGATTCTACTAATTTGGGTTTTTTCTCTCCTCATTTTAGTCAGGTTTGCCAGGGGTCTATCGATCTTGTTTATTTTTTCAAAGAACCAACTTTTTGTTTCATTAATTCTTTGTATGGTTTTTTTGGTTTCTATTTCGTTGATTTCAGCTCTTATTTTTATTATTTCTCTCCTTCTATTTGTTTTGGGATTTGCTTGTTCTTGTTTTTCTAGGAGTTTGAGATGTATCATTAGGTCATTGATTTGGGATCTTTCAATCTTTTTAATATATGCACTCATGGCTATAAACTTTCCTCTCAAGACTGCCTTAGCTGTGTCCCATAGGTTCCGGTAGGTTGTGTTTTCATTTTCATTGACTTCTAGGAACTTTTTAATTTCCTCTTTTATTGCATCGATGATCCATTCTTCATTAAGTAATGAGTTATTTAGTTTCCAGCTGTTTGCATGTTTTTTGTCTTTACTTTTGTTGTTGAGTTCTACTTTTACTGCATTGTGGTCAGATAGTATGCACGGTATTATTTCTATTTTCTTATATTTGCTGAGGCTTGCTTTGTGCCCTAGGATATGATCTATTTTGGAGAAGGTTCCATGGGCTGCTGAGAAGAATGTATATTGTGTAGAGGTTGGATGAAATGTTCTATAGACATCTACTAGGTCCACTTGATCTATTGCATATTTTAGATCTTGGATTTCTTTATTGAGTTTTTGTTTGGATGACCTATCTATTGATGATAATGGAGTGTTAAAGTCTCCCACAACCACTGTGTTGGCGTTTATATATGCTTTTAGGTCTTTTAGGGTATGTTTGATGAAATTGGGTGCGTTGACATTGGGTGCGTACAGATTGATGATTATTATTTCCTTTTGGTCTATTTCCCCTTTTATTAGTATGGAATGTCCTTCTTTGTCTCGTTTGATCAATGTAGGTTTGAAGTCTACTTTGTCAGAGATAAGTATTGCTACTCCTGCTTGTTTTCGGGGGCCATTAGCTTGGTAAATCTTCTTCCAGCCTTTCATCCTAAGCATATGCTTATTTCTGTCGGTGAGATGAGTCTCCTGTAAGCAACAAATTGTTGGATCTTCTTTTTTAATCCATTTTGTCAAACGGTGTCTTTTGATGGGTGAATTAAGTCCATTAACATTAAGTGTTAGTACTGATAGGTATGTGGTGATTCCTGCCATTTAGTTATCTTAGTTGTTTGAAGGTTTGATTGTGTGTACCTAACTTGATGTTACTCTCTACTGTCTTGCTTTTTCTTATCCTGTGGTTTGGTGCTGCCTGCCTTTTCATGGTTAAGTTGGGTGTCACTTTCTGTGTGCAGGATCCCTTGCAGAATCTTTTGTAATGGTGGCTTTGTGGTCACATATTGTTTTAGTTTCTGCTTATCATGGAAGACTTTTATTGCTCCATCTATTTTGAATGATAGCTTTGCTGGGTAGAGTATCCTGGGGTTGAAGTTATTTTCATTCAGTGCCCAGAAGATCTCACCCCACGCTCTTCTTGCTTTTAATGTTTCTGTTGAGAAGTCTGCTGTGATTTTGATGGGTTTACCTTTGTATGTTACTTGTTTTTTCTCTCTTGCAGCCTTCAATATTCTTTCCTTAGTTTCTGAACTTGTTGTTTTAATGATGATATGTCGTGGAGTAGTTCTATTTTGATCTGGTCTGTTTGGTGTCCTGGAGGCCTCTTGCATTTGTATGGGAATATCTTTCTCTAGATTTGGGAAATTTTCCATTATTATTTTGTTGAATATATTACGCATTCCCTTCGCTTGCACCTCTTCTCCTTCTTCGATGCCCATGATTCTCAAGTTTGGTCTTTTGATGGAGTCGGTGAGTTCTTGCATTTTCTTTTCACAGGTCTTGAGTTGTTTAATTAATAGTTCTTCGGTTTTTCCTTTAATTACCATTTCATCTTCAAGTTCTGAGATTCTGTCTTCTGTTTGTTCTATTCTGCTGGATTGGCTTTCCGTTTTGTTTTGCAGTTCTGTTTCGTTCTTTTTTCTGAGGTTTTCCATATCCTGGGTGTTTTCTTCTTTATTGTTGTCTATTTTTGTCCTGAGTTCATTTATCCATTTATTCATTGTGTTCTCTCTTTCACTTTGGTGTTTATACAGTGCTTCTATGGTTTCCTTTATTTCTTCTTTTGCTTTTTCAAATTCTCTATTTTTATTGTCTTGGAATTTCTTGAGTGTCTCCTGTACATTTTGGTTGACCCTATCCAGTATCATCTCTATAAAATTCTCATTGAGTACTTGTAGTATGTCTTCTTTTAAATTATTCTTGTAGGCTTCATTGGGTCCTTTGGCATAGTTTATCTTCATTTTGTTGGAGTCTGGCTCTGAGTTTCTGTTCTCTTCATTCCCCTCTGGTTCCTGTACTAATTTTTTGCTGTGGGGAAACTGGTTTCCTTGTTTTTTCTGTCTTCCTGTCATTGTCCTTGGTGTTGTTACTGTCCCTGTACTGTGTGTAATTAAGTATTTTCTAGCTTGTAATAATAACAATGGTAATATTGAGAACGGAAGAGTGAGCTGAGATGGAAAGCAAGAAGTTAAAGAAAAGGGGAAAACAAATATACAGACAAGAGGGAGAAAGCAGAACAAGGTATCAGACAAGAAAGTTTCAAAGGTATAAACAGGGAGTGTTAGTGTACTAATCGACAGTAAGCTGAACAGACAATAGAGAGACAGAGAGAGGATTGAAAATCAAAGATAAAAAAAATAAAAAATAAGTATATGAAAGTAACATCTATTTATAAAAATGAATTAAAATAAAATGGAAAATAGGAAATTAAAAAAAAAAACAAAAAAACCAAAAAACTTCCAAGTTTATATGCAATGCAATTTCAGTCTTAATAATTTGGATGTCCGTCTTAATCTCCAGTCCTGGAGTTGGTGCCTCAGATGTTGTTCTGTAGTTGTCTCATCAAAGGGGATGCATAAAGTAGAACAAAACTACACTCACACACACACAGAAGAAAAAATAAAAAAAAAGCCCCACCAAGTGTCCCCAGTTCAAATGCAATAGTTTCAGTAAGTTTTTCGGCTTGCAGGTGTAATTCGGTTGTTCTCTCATCAAAGGTAGGGAGAAAAAGAAAAAAAAGCGTCTGGAAGCAGTTCTGAGAGTGGTATCTGCAACTGTGGCTTGCCTGCCTGCTGCTCTCAGCCTGTAGCTGGAGGCGTTATTTATGCAGATCTCTGGGGTGAGCTTAGCGCTCACCTGGTCCCACAGGCTTTGTTTGCTCAGAGTTCTCCTGTGCGGGGGAGAGGGGCCTCTGCTACAGGCTTTTCCCTTTCCAAGCACTGGGAAAGGCGACACTGCCCCGCGTTGTCAGGCCTGCGTGTTTATTTACAGTTCACGTGGGAAGTGGGTCTTCCCTCCTCTCACAAGCGTCCCTGCTCCTGGTTGCTGGCGCGCCCCGCTCCCGCCAGAGCCTCTCCGGCCCGCCCGGCTCGTTTCTTTACAGTCCCGGGAAGGGTTCCCTTCCCCCAATCTTCAGCGCTCAGGGCGCCCCACCCTCTTTCCAGCGTGTCTTAACTGTTCTTATTGCTTAGTACTCAGTTTCTTTTTTTCCCCGGGTGGAGGTCAGTCTGTCCAGGGGGCTATGCTGCTCTGGCCCAGGCTTGTCTGTGGGGGAACCGCGGTACCGCGAAGCTCACCTGGTCCGCGTCTTCCCAAGCCGTATGGGCGCCGGCCACTGGCGGCCCCGGGGGCCTCCTCGGTTCTCCGTTTAACGTGAAGTGGAGATTCTCTGCACCGGCTGGAGATGTGGAGGAGTCAAAGTTATGCCTTTTCTCGGTGATTATGCCTGCAAAGTGTGTCTCCAGCGTCTCTCCAAGATTTCACTATAGGAGGCTCGCTTTCTGCTTCCTACCTCTAGCCGCCATCTTGGAATCTCCTTTAAAACTTATGAAATGTCATTTTGTATCTGTGTTTCAGCAATAGACACCAAAGTTAAACATAAGTATAATTCTAACATTTATAGTGAACTAGATCTGTCGTGACATGTGACATATAAAAAAATCAAGCATAGATGTGATAGTAGACTTGCTGAATTTTAACCTGGGAAATCATAATCTTGGATAAAGGAGCATTTCAGTGATTGACCTTGGAAACTTCATACTGTACTACTGAACAAAGTGATTTTATATTATCCAAGAATGAAAAAGAAAACAAAATTGACCAATGGGAAACAAGATGCAGTGACATTGGAGTTAGAAGTTCTAATGTGCTACTGCTCAGCAAGGTGGCCACAAACAGCAACTCTGTGCTGCATATCTCAAAGAGCTGGAGGAATGTTGAACATCTTTGCCATAAAGAAGAGAAAAGCAAAAAGATAAATACATTTAGCCTTAGTACACAATGGATACATGTGCCAAAATACCATGTATTAGTTTTTATTTTATGTATAAGTTAAAATAAATAAAATCAGAGCAATAGGAAGAAAATTAAACTTTTCATTCAAAAAGAAGAAAAGTAGAAAATGTCTACTGTTCCAGTTTCTCCTTTGCTTCAAAAGCTGTGTTTTTGCCTTTTCCAATAAAGATTTGGAATTATAAAGTATGAACTTTTTTTCAGATTGGCTCCTTTCACTTAGCAGTAAGCATTTAAGTATCTCTGTGTCTTTTCATGGCTTGATCACTCATTTCTTTTCCACACTCAATAATATTTCATTTTCTGAATATATATAGCACAATTTGTTCATACATTCACCAAGTGAAGGTGAGTTTGGTTGCTTCTATATTATGGCAATATGCAGTAAATGCCCACATTCATTATTTTTGGTGGACAAGTTAACAGCCCTTTTGAGTCAATACTAAAGAGGGTGATTGCTGGACTGTACAATTAAGAGTGTGTTTAATTTTGTAAGAACCCACCAAACTGTCTTCCAAATGGTTGTAATTTTTTCCATCCCCATGAACAATAAAGGAGAGGTTGTTTCACAATCTTGTCAGCATTTATGTAGTCAGTGTTCTAGGTTTTGGTCATTCTGTAGCAGTGCCTCGGTTTGGGTTTAATTTAAATTTCCCTAATGGTATATGTTGTGGAGTATTTTTTTACGTGTTTATTTGTCATCTGTATCTTTTCTTTAATGAAGCATCTGCTACGGTCTTTAGAGCATTTTTTTAAAATCAGTTTTTCTGCTTTCTTACTACACTTTTTAAGTTCTAAGTATAAGAACATAATTGGATTTATCTCTTGCAAATATTTTCTCACGGTTCGTGGCTTATCGTCATTCTCTTGTCAGTGTTTTCCACAGAGCAGAGGTTTCTCATTCTAATGAAGTCTGCTTGTTAAGTCTTACTGTAATCTATCATATCTTTTATGTTCCATCTAGTCATTACCAAATCCCAGGTCACTTAGGTTTCCTCCTATGTTATCTCCTAAAATCTTTAGTTTTGCATTTTACAATTAGGTCTGTGATCCATATTCAGTACATTTTTGTAAAGAGTGAAATCTCTGTACTTTGATTCATTTTTTACATGTGGATGGCCAGTTGTTCCTGCACCATTTTTTGAAAAGAATGTCTTTGCTCCATTGTTATTTTCTTTGTTCTTTTGTCAAAAATCAGCTTACTATATGTATGTGGATTTATTTCTGGGTTCTCTATTCTATTGATCTCTTTTTCTATTCTTTTGTTACAACCACAGTGTTTCATGATTACTGCACCTTTTTGGTAGGTCTTGAAGTAAGGTAGGGTCAGTCATTCATTGTTGTTATTCCTTGCCAATGTCATGCTGTCTAACCTGAGTCTTTTGGCACTCCATATAATGTTTAAAATCAACTCATTGATAAGCACAAAATAACATACTGAGATTTGATTACGATTGTATTGTCAAATCCAGACTAAGAGTCTTTCTAATATGTTCCCATCTTTTCTTCATAATATTTCTTTCTATCTACCATAAATGTCGCTGGCTTATCTTTTTATAACACTGGTCATTCTATGTTAGGTCTAGAATAGTTTTTAATATCTGCATCAGCAAATAATCAAATTCAATTGCATACCCTAACTCCATGTCAGATAACGGATTTATCACCAGTTCCCAGCACTACTTAATCTCCATGCTAAAGAGTTTATTTTGTTTGTGGTATTCACTTAGTGTACTTTAAATTTATACAACTTATGAAGAAATTTTGGAATATTCAGTGCTTCATGAAATGTAGGTAAGTTAAGAGAAGACAATCAAACCACTTATAATTCCAAAGTCTAGAAAAATTCATCATTACTCTTTTGTATTACATCTTTCTAATTTTTTTCTACTATTTACAACTAAATATTTTCTTACTTGTCAAATTAAATCAGAATTCACTGGGTTTACCCATAGTAACTCTGTGCTGTTTTTATTAACAAATTTTTCAGAGTAGCTCTGATATCAGCATATGAAATCACTACCTAGCCTTTCCATTTTTGCGTCAAAATTTCTGCATTTTTTTTGTTTGGTTTTGGCTTTGGTTTGAGTTGGTGGTGGTGTTCTTTTGCTTGTTATTATTTTGTTGTTAGTATCTCATAGAACTAAAAATATACAGTTATTTTGGAACTAATGCCTTAAAATATTATTCATGAAAAATTTTATTGCTAATATAACCTACTAGGTAAGTGTTTAAATATATTCATGACATAAAAGGAAATATTGGAACTAAAAAAATTTTAAATGTACAGTACTTAAGTTTAAAGATGCAAACTTTATATGCATGTAGCACTATTTATTCTGACAAAAGAAAGACAAACTATGAAGTAAATGTTTTAATAGGACAATTTTAAAAGTTGGTAAAAGATGGTACAGCCTCAAAAATTGCAAAATGTCAAATAGTTTATGAGCAGTGTGGTCATGCATCCACTTCAGGATTTCTTTCTGGCATGTAATTTTTAAGTTCACTGAAAGAAAAAAAGTGAATCAATTTGCTTGTGTTTTATATACTACCTGAACACAAATAAAATTAAATTAATTTCCCAGTTTCTAATTTCCAAATCTGTGCTCTTAATTTAAAATGATGACTCATACTTCCATTATTCAAAATAATCCATTAAGTGAATAATTTCATAGGAATTTAAAATATTTTTCTCAATACAGTACAAAACTGAATAACTATTCTTTGGCCATATTTAACATTCAGAACAAAATTAATACTTTACTTCCTATAATTTCTTTATCATTATTTACATATTAATATGCTCTGTGCTACATGAATAAAACCTACCAATGTGTTATAATCCCCCAACTTTATGAAATATTTACTATGATTTTTAAAAAGTATGCTTTTGAAATCAATCCATGGATTGTTAGTTTTTCTGTTTTATTATTTTTTTCTAGTTTCAATAATGAATGATGATTGTTGAAGCAAATTAAGGTACTTAAGGAAAAAACAAAGAAAAAATTATGTTTATCTTTTCATAGTCTCTGTATAAATATATGTGCTTGTGCACACCTATCTTTGAAAGTATAAGTTGGAATTTTTAAAGACAGATTTAAACTATTTAGGGATTTGAATTATTAAATATATCTTCTCTTCAAAAAATAAATTTGTTTCTTTTAGTATTCAAATTCAGGTTTATTTTGAAGTTTTGATAATCTTTACTTTCATACGGTTTTAGAAAATTCAATTGAGATGCTAAATATTCAGCAAGTATAGTGGAATGTAATTCTACCATAATAATGAAGTTGTGCTTCATGGTAAAGCATTTCATAGTACTAAAGAATTGGACTTATTTTTTTGACCTAATGAATGTGTGTAGTTCTATGTCACTTTTTCTGACACATGAAGACATTTGTGTCATTTGTGCAACCACTTACTGTACTAAAAGGCAGAATGAATTTGTCACAGATGTGCTTTGCACTTTCCATTACTCTCACACTCACTTGTCTCCCCCTCATTATCCTTACTTCCTAGCAAAAACTAACTCAATTTTCCATTTCTTTTTTTTTAAATTTTTAAAATTAGAATATATTCATTGTACAGGGGGATTCATTGTGACAATTGCAAATAGGCTTATATTGTACATTGGTTAGATTACCCTTTTCATCTCTCCCCCTCGACCCCTTCCCTGTCCCACTTAGAACAGTTGCAAGAGGTTTCTTTGTTTGATTTCACATAAGTGCATGAAGTCCATCAACCATACACCCTCACCTTAATCTCCTTTATTCACCCTCCTTACCTCTTCCACAAGTACTCTCCTATATACACCATACTTATTCTACAGCCCTGTCTTTCATTATTAATATTTAAGTTGATGTTCAAAGGGGTTTCTCAATTCCTGCTGTGACTGTACTTCATCTTGGTTTGTTCAACCCCTTCCATTGCTCTCCCTTACCCCTTTTACATCCTACCCTCATTTTTCAGCAGCTTTCAATACATATTCATTTCTATAACTTCATCAATTCAAGAACATTATATCAATGAACTCCTACAGTAGAAGAGTTTGGGGAATTGACATTTTTTTTATTCAATTGCATGCCCTTGAGGTCCATCCAATTTGTTGCATATACCAATAATCCACTTCTCTTAATTGGTGAGTAATATCCCCTAGCATGAATGTAACAGTTTGTTTAACCATTTACATATTGAAGGACATATATATTTCCAATTTATGCCTGTCATAAATAAGCATGTTGTGAACAATCATGTACTGGCTTTTGTGTGCTCATGGATTTTCTTTTCTTTGGGTAATATCCAGGAGCATAAGTGCTGATTGTGTGGCAGGTATATATTCACATTTTAAAGAAACTGCCATGCTATTACCAGCAGTGAAACCAATTTCCAGTCCTTCTTGCAATGCATTCTAGCAATTGATAGTGTCACTTATCCTAGCTGTCTTGCTAAGCTGTACAGTGCTATTACCTTTTGTTTATTTGTTTAAAATTTCAGTCTACATTATACTTACTTATAATGTAAGTTTCTTAAGATGAGAGATATTTGTCCCATTTTTGTGCACTCTGTAAAATCTCTTACTTTGCATATTTAGACCAATTACAATTAATGTAATTTCTATGTTAAACTCAAGTGTGGCATTTTTATTTTCTGTTTTTAACCTTTTTATTTCTTTATTTTCTATTTCCTGACTTTCTGTGGATGAATTGGACAACTTTTAGAATTCTAGTGTAATTGGAATATCTTTTAGTGTATCTCTTCATATGGATTTTTATTGTTTGTTCTAGGTATTACACTATATATACATAACTTACCAAAGTCTACAGGTGTTGGTATTTTACCAGTTCAAGTAAAGTATAGAAACCTTACCTTTACCCTCCCCATTTATAATACACTGTATTAAATATTTTCGTCATATTAATTGAAAACCATATTATACAATATTCTGGTTTTTGCTTCAATCATCCAACACAATTTAGGAACTCAAAATGAGAAGCAAAAATCTACTGCCTTGAACCATATCATTGCTTCTATTACATTCTTAATTCTTTCCTAATGGTTCTATTTTCCATTCTTCACCATTTCTTCTGATTAAAGACCTTCTTTTAGCCATGCATTTAGAGTAGATTCCAGGTTAACAAACTCTCTTATCTTTTCTCTCACTGAGAATGTCAAAATTTCATGATTAAGTTTTACTTTATTTTCAATTTGGGACTCTGGGCTGGTAGTTCTTTTTTGGCAAAAGTAGCAGTAAGGTTACCTTTAATCTGTGTATGTCTAAATGAGAGTACTTATTGCTTAAATTTTTCTCCTTCTAGATAGATTCATTCTTGGATAGAGAAAGGAAAGTATTCCTGGGGTCATTTTGCAGTTCTTGCTATTTTGTTTTGATTTTTTTCACTGAGTCAGTTTGTGATTTTGGTTGCTTAATTCCAAGTATATAAGACAAAGGAAAAGTAGAGGTTCCTAGCTAGCTGGGCTTTTTTACCCCATCTGCCAGAGGATTCTTGGGCTTTTTTTATATGCAATTGTCCTTAGCAGGAGAAACATGAAAAAGAATATATAGTCTTCCTTTCTGGGAGTAGAAATCCCTCCTTAAGGTCTATCTTTGGAATTATAGCGATTACATGCACTTATTTGAACCCTATCTTCTTTTCTACTGTTAGCTACTAAAATCACTTAAATTCTTTGTCCTTTACAGATTTATTTTCACCTTTATTCTATTTATGAGTTGTCTTTTCAGTGTACCTTTTCTAATAATGTCTCAATTTTACCTTTTGTAACACTGATCTATTTTTCTTCTTTTCAAGTGCACCAATTGTTGAATTTATTTCTAACACTGCATGAGAAGTCCATTTACAATTTTTCCTTATTTCATCTTTCTCTTTATTTATTTATTTTTTTTTTGTTACTCTGTTTTCATTGATGATTACTTTTTTAAGATTCTGTTAAGGAAGGAGGATTCAAGATGGTGACTAGAGGGAGGAAGCAGACAGCATGAGTTCCATAAATCAAAAATCTTGCTGAGATGCTGGAGCCAGACTTGGCAGAAAAAAACCACCAAGAATAAGCAAAACTCTAACACCCTGAAACCCCAGCCCATACAAAGCTTCTCCATGCCACATTGCACAGAGAAAACAGGAGGGCTCCCATGCCACATTATGCCAGCTCCAAACCCACTTGGGAGACACAGAACAGTGGGTGAGCAAATAAGGAGCATGTAGTATCCACACAGCTACCTCTGGGATAAACCAGCATAGCTCTCAGACAGACTGACTCCTGCCCCACACACCCACACACACAAAAAAAACTGGAAAATAAACAAGGAACTGAAAGTGACACACTGCAGAAGGGGCAGAGTGCATGGAGTACACTGGAGAATGGGGGAGAGGCAAGCAGCTGATCTCCATAAGAACTTTCAGTAAACAAAGGCTGGAAAGGCAGATGGGCTGACAGTAGGTGGGTGATGAGTTGATGGGTTGCTGCCTGAAATAGGGCAGATAGAGGTCCACAAAGCTCATCTCCTGGCCCAGCTACTTGGAGAGACTATGACAGAGCTACTGATTAAATACCAACACCAGGTCTGGATGCTGATGGAGTAACACCAGAACTACTAAGACTGAAATTCTATTGTTCATGAACCTGGAATTTTTTCTTTTTTCTTTTTCTCTGTTTATCTTGTTCACTGTTTGTTTGTCCACCATCTCTCCCTGTTGATTTCATTGGTTCTGTTTTTTTTTCTTTTTTTCTTTTTCTTTTTGCTCTTTCTTTCTTGGTTTCACTAGTTTTACTACTGTAAGTTAGCTAATACTAAATTACACACAGACCAAGGACAGAAACAGCAGCAAGTGGAATGATGGGAAGACAAAGAAAGGATGGAAACCATTTTCCCACCAAAATAAATCAGTACAAGATTCAGAGGGAAATGAAGAAAACAGATACCCAGTTCCAGACTCTAAGAAAACAAAGACAGACTAGCCCATAGAACCCAATAAAACCCACAAGAACATCCTAAAAGAAAAAACCCTGCAAGAAATCACTGAGAATTTCAGGGAGATGTTACTAGGTAAGGTCAACCAAAACATACAGGAGGCATTCAAGAAATTCCAAGACAACAAAAATAAAGAATATGAGACAACACAAAAACAAACAAATGAACTCATAAGAGCCCTAAGTAATTACCAAAGTGAAACAGAGAACACCATAAATACAAAGATAAATGAATTAAGGACAAAAATTGACAATATTAAAGAGGAAGTGATCCATAATATGGAATACTTCAGAGAAAAGAATGAAACAGAAAAACAATGGAAGGCCACTCAAGCAGACTAGAACAAGAAGATAGAATCTCAGAACTTGAAGATGAAATAGAAATTAAAGGAAAAATTGAAGCACTATTAGTCAGACAACTCAAGACCTGTGAAAGGAATATGTGAGCACTCACTAACTCTATCAAAAGACCAAACTTGAGAATTGTGGGCATTGAAGAAGGAGAAGAGGTGCAACCAAAAGGAATGCTTAGTATATTCAACAAAATAATAACAGAAAATTTCCCAAATCTAGAGAAAACTATGCCCATTCAGGTACAGGAAGCCTCCAGGAAACCAAACAGACTTGACCAAAATAGAACTACTCCATGACATATTATCATTAAAACAACAAGCACAGAGAATAGAGAAAGAATACTGAAGGCTGTAAAAGAAAAAAAACAAATAATATACAAAGGTAAACCCATCAAAATCACAGCAGATTTCTCAGTGGAAACCTTAAACACAAGAAGAGAATGGAGTGAGGTCTTCTGGGCACTGAATGAAAATAACTTCAATCCTAGCATACTCTACCCAGCAAAACTATCATTCAAAATAGATGGAGCAATAAAAGTCATCCATGAGAAGCAGAAACTAAAACAATATATGACCACCAAGCCACCACTACAAAAGACACTTCAAGAAATTTATCACACAGAAAATGAAAGCAAACAAAACCATGAAAAGGCAGGCAACACCAAACCACAGGAGAAGAAAAGGCAAGAAAGTAGAGAGTACCATTGATTCAGCTGTACACAATCAAACCCTAAACAACAAAGACAACTAAATGACAGGAATAACCACATACCTATCAATACTAATACTGAATGTTAACAGACTTAATTCTCCCATCAGAAGACACCATTTGGCAAACTGAGTTATAAAGGAAGATCCAACAATCTGTTGCTTACAGGAGACCCACCTCATCAACACAAACAAGCACTGGCTTAGGATAAAAGGCTGAAAGAAGATTTACCAAGCCAATGGGCCACAAAAACAGGCAGGAGTAGCAATACTTATCTCAGACAAAGTGGACTTCAAGCCTACATTGATCAAAGGAGATAAAGAAGGACATTCCATACTAATAAAAGGGGAAATATAGCAAAAGGAAATAACAATTATCAATCAATATGCACCCAACACCAATCCAACCAATTTCATCAAACATACTCTGAAGGACCTAAAAACATATATATGAACTCCAACACAGTGGTAGTGGGAGACTTTAATACTCACCTATCACCAAGGTCATCCAAACAAAAAAATCAATAAAGAAATTCAAGATCTAAATCACACCATAGATCAAACGGACCTAGCTGATATCTACAGAATATTTCATCCAACTTCTGCACAATATATATTTTTCTTAGCAGCCCATGGAACCGTCCCCAAAAAGAAACAATGAAACAAAAAGTTGGTCTTTGAAAAAATAAATAAGATTCATAGACCCCTAGAAAACCTGACTAAAATAAAGAGAGAAAAAACCCAAATCAGTAAAACCAGAAATGCAAAGGGGAGATAACAACAAACACCATGGAAATCCAGGAAATCATCAGAGAACCTATATTATAATAAATTTTAAAATCTTAAAGAAATGGAGAGATTCCTAGACACTTATGACCATCCAAAATTGAACCAAAAGGACATTAATCCCCTGAATAAATCTGTATCACAAAATGAAATTGAAGCAGCAATAAAGACAATCCCCCAAAAAAAAGCCAAGGACCTGATGGATTCTCTGATGAATTCTATAAGACCTTGAAGAAGAAATAATTCTAACCCTCCTTAAACTGTTCCATGAAATAGAAAGTGAAAGAAAACTGCCTAACTAATTTTTGAAGCCAGTATTACACTCATCCAAAAACCAGACAAAGATACCTCCAAAAAGGAGAACTATAGAACAATCTCATTAATGAACATCAATGCAAAAATCCTCAATAAAATAATGGCAAACCAAATTCAACAATGCATCAGAGAGATCATTACCACAACAAAGTCAGCTTCATCACAGGAATTCAGGGGTGGTTCAACATATGTAAGTCTATAAATGTAATACAGCACATTAATAGAAGCAAAGACAAAAACCACTTGATCATCTCAATAGATGCAGAAAAAGCCTTCAAAAAGATACAACACCACTTCATGATGAAAGCTCTAAGAAAACTAGCAATAGAAGGAATGCACCTCAATATTGAAAAGGCTATATATGACAAACCTGCAGCAAGCATCATACTTAATGGAGAAAAACTGAAACCATTTCCCCTAAAATCAGGAACAAGACAAGGGGGCCTACTATCCCCACTCTTATTCAATATTGTACTGGAATTCCTAGCCAGGGCAATTAGGCAAGAAGAAGAAATAAAAGGAATACAAATAGGTAAAGAAACTGTCAAAATATTCCTATTTGCAGATGATATGATCCTATACCTCAAAGACCCAAAAAACTCTACTCAAAAACTCCTAGACACCATAAACAGCTACAGCAACATGGCAGGATACAAAATCAATGTACAGAAATCATTAGCTTTTCTATACACCAATAATGAAAAAACTGAGAAAGAATATATGGAAACAATTCCATTTACTATGGCCTCAAAAAAAAAATCAAATACCTAGGAGTAAATTTAATAAAGGATGTGAATGACCTCTACAAGGAGAACTACAGACCCTTGAAGAAAGAGAATGAGGAAGACTACAGAAGTTGTAAAGATCTCCTGTGCTAATGGATTGATAGAATCAACATAGTAAAAATGGCTAGACTACAAAAAGCAATCTACATGTTTAATGCAATTCCCACCAAAATCCCAATGACATTCATCACAGAGATTGAAAAAATCTACCATAAAGTTCATTTGGAAACATGAGAGACTGCTAATAGCCAAGGCAATACTCAGAAAAAAGAGGAATGCTGGAGGTATCACAATACCCAACTTCAAACTATATTACAAAGCAATAGTAATAAAAACAGCATGGTACTGGCACAAAAACAGATATGAAGACCAGTGGAACAGAATATAGAACCTGGATATGAATCCACATAATTATGCCCACCTTATTTTTGAAAAAGGAGCTAAAAATATATAATAGAGAAAAGACAGCCTGTTCAACAAATGTTGCTGGGAAAAGTGGTTACCTGTCTGCAAAAAATTGAAACTAGATCCATGCTAATCACCCTGTACTAGTATTAACTTAAAATGGATCATGGACCTTAATATCAGACCTGAAACTCTGAAGTTAGTACAGGAAGGAGTAGGAAACACTCTGGAAGTAATAGGTATAGGCAATTACTTCCTCAATAGAACCCCAGCAGCTCAGCAACTAAGAGAAAGGATGGACAAATGGGACTTCATTAAAAAAAATACTTCTGCACAACAAAGGAAATGGTCTCTAAACTGAAGAGACCACCCACAGTATGGGAGAAAACATTTTCCACCTATACATCAAAGGACTGATAACCAGAATAGACAGAGAACTTAAAAAATCTAAATTCTCCCAAAATTAATTAACTAATAAAGAAATGGGCAAGTGAACTAAACAGAACTTTCTCAAAAGAAGAAATTCAAATGACCAAAAAACACATGAGAAAATTCTCAACAACTCTGGCCATAAAGGAAATGCAAATCAAAACCACACTAAGATTCTACCTCACCCTGTTAGAATAGCTATCATCAAAAACACAACTAACAACAGGTGTTGGTGAGGATGTGGGGTAAAAGGAACCTTTTGTACACTGCTGGTGGGAATGCAAGCTAGTGCACTCTGGAAAAAAATTTGGAGGCTTCTTAAAAATCTAAATATACATCTGCCATGTGATCCATCAATCCCACTCCTGGAGATATACCCAAAGGAATGTGACACAGGTTACTCCAGAGGCACCTGTACACCCATGTTTATTGTAGCACTAGTCACAATAGCCAAGTTATGGAAACAGCCAAGATGCCCCACTACAGACAAATTGATTTTTAAAATGTATTTATACACAATGGAATTTTACTCAGCCTTGAAGAAGAATGAAATCTTATCATTTCTAAGTAAATGGATGGAACTGGAGAACATCATTCTGAGCAAGGTTAGCAAGGCTCAGAAGACCAAAAATCATATGTTCTCTCTCATATGCAGACTTTAGATCTAGGGAAAATGCAGCAATGTTGTTGGGTCACATGATAACAGTGTGAGGATAGGTAGGAAACCCAAAACATGAAAAGTGTTTGATGTCCTCACTGCAGAGGAACTAATACAGAAACCTTAAAGTGACAGAGGTCAACATGAGAAGGGGATCAGGAACTAGTGACAAGGTCAGTTAGAAATGAATCAACCTGGGATTTTCCAAGATGGCAGCTAGAGGGAGGAAGCAGAAAGCGTGCCTCCTATAGTGAAATCTTGGAGAGACACTGGAGACACACCTTGCAAGCAAAACCACCAAGAAGACGCAAAACTTTGACCCCTCCACACCTCCAGCTGGTGCAGAGCATCTCCAATTCATGTTAACAGAGACACCAGGAGAGCCACCGGGCTGCCAGACACCCACACCCAGACAGCTTGGGAAGATGCAGACAAGGTGAGCTTAGCAGTACCACGGTACCGCCAGACAAGCCTGGGCCAGATCAGCATAGCCCTCTGGACAGACCAACCTCCACCGGGGGAAAAATAGAAACTGAGTAATAAGCAATAAGAACAATAAAGACACGTGGGAAAGAGGGTGGGGTGCACTGAGTGCCTAAGATTGGGGGAAGGGAATCCTTCCTAGAACTGTAAATAAACAAGCCGGGCAGGCTGGAGAGGCTCTGCCGGGAGCGGGGGAGAGCCTCTGGCAGAAGCGGGGACACACTCCCAGCAACCAGGAGCGGGAAAGCTTGTGAGAGTGGCGGAGGGAGGAAAACTCCACAGGAGAGGAGGGAATACCCACTTCCCACGTGAACTGTAAACAAACACTGCGGCTGGCAGGAGCAGCAGCACCGCCCAGTAATCAGGAGTGGGAAAGCTTGTAAAAGCGGTGGTGGGAGGAAAACTCCACAGGAGTGGGGGGAAGACCCACTTCCCATGGGAGCTGTAAACAAACATGCAGGCCTGAGAAAGCAGGTGCAGTGTCACCTCCCCCAGCACAGGAGAACTCTGAGTAAACAAAGCCTGTGGGGCCAGGTGAGTGCTAAGCTCCCCCTGAGATCTGCATAAATAACTCCTCCAGCAACAGCAGGCTGACAGCAGGGGGCAGGCAAGCCACAGCTGCAGATACCATTCTCAGAACTGTCTCCAGACTCTTTTTTTTTTTTTCCTCTCTCTCCCTACCTCTGATGAGAAAACAACCAAACTACACCTGCATGCTGAAAAACTTACTGAAACTGTATTGCATTTGAACTTGGGACACTTGGTGGGTTTTGTTTTTTTGTTTTTGTTTTTTTTGTGCAGTTTTGTTCTACTTTATGCATCCCCTTTGATGACACAACTACAGAACAACATCTGAGGCACCATCACCAGGATTGGAGACTGAGATGACACCAAAATTATTAAGATTGAAACTTCATTGCACTTGAACTTGGAGAGGGTTTTTTTAAATTATTTTTTATTACCTATTTTTCATTTTGTTTTATTTTATTTATATATATATTTCTTTCATTTACTTAGTTTTCATTTACTTAGTTTTCATTTCATTTTTCATTTATTTTTATCTTTATTCTTTTTATTTTTCATTTTCAATCCTCTTTCTGTCTCTCTAATGCCTGTTCACCTTACTGTCGATTAGTACACTAACGCTCCCTGTTTATACCTTTGAAACTTTCTTGATTGATTCCCTGTTTCATTTTCTGCTACTTGTCTGTTTATTTGTTTTTCCCTTTTCTTTAACTTCTTGCTTTTCATCCCATCTCACCCTTACATTCTAAATCTTACCATTGTTATTATTACAAGTTAGAAAATACTTAATTGCACACAGTACAGGGACAGTAACAACACAAGGACAATGATGGGAAGACAGAAAAAACAAGGAAACCAGTTTCCCCACAGCAAAAAATTAGTACAGGAACCAGAGGGGAATGAAGAAAACAGGTACTCAGATCCAGACTCCAATAAAATGAAGATAAACTATGCCAAAGGACCCAATGAAGCCCACAAGAATAATTTAAATGAAGACATACTACAGGTACTCAATGACAATTTTATAGAGATGATACTGGATAGGGTCAACCAAAATGTACAGGAGACACTTAAGAAATTCCAAGAAAACAAAAATAGAGATTTAGAAAAAGCAAAAAAAGAAATAAAGGAAACCATAGAAGCACTGTATAAACACCAAAGTGAAACAGAGAACACAATTAATAAACAGATAAATGAACACAGGACAAAAATAGACAACATTAAAGAGGAAACCACCCAGGATATGGATAACCTCAGAAAAAAGAACAAAACAGAACCGCAAAACAAAACGGAAGGCCAATCCAGCAGAATAGAACAAACAGAAGACAGAATCTCAGAACTTGAAGATGAAATGGTAATCAAAGGAAAAACTGAAGAACTATTAATTAAACAACTCAAGACCTGTGAAAAGAAAATGCAAGAACTCACCGACTCCATCAAAAGACCAAACTTGAGAATCATGGGCATCAAAGAAGGAGAAGAGGTGCACGTGAAGGGAATGCGTAATATATTCAACAAAATAATCACGGAAAATTTCCCAAATCTAGAGAAAGATATTCCCATACATATGCAAGAGGCCTCCAGGACACCAAACAGACCAGATCAAAATAGAACTACCCCATGGCATATTATCATTAAAACAACAAGTTCAGAAACTAGGGAATGGATATTGAAGGCTGTAGGAGAGAAAAAACAAGTAACATACAAAGGTAAACCCATCAAAATCACAGCAGACTTCTCAACAGAAACATTAAAAGCAGGAAGAGCATGGGGTGAGATGTTCCAGGCACTGAATGAAAATAACTTCAACCCCAGGATACTCTACCCAGCAAAACTATCATTCAAAATAGATGGAGCAATAAAAGTCTTCCATGATAAGCAGAAACTAAAACAATATGTGACCACAAAGCCACCACTACAAAAGATTCTTCAAGGGATTCTGCGCACAGAAAGTGAAACTCAACTTAACTATGAAAAGACAGGCAGCTCCAAACCACAGGAAAAGAAAAAGCAAGCAAGTAGAGAGTAACCTCAACTTAGGCACACACAATCAAACCTTCAAACAACTAAGACAACTAAATGACAGGAATTACCACATACCTATCAGTACTAACACTTAATGTTAATGGACTTAATTCACCCATCAAAAGGCACAGTTTGATGAAATGGATTAAAAAGGAAGATCCAACAATTTGTTGCTTACAGGAGACCCATCTCACCGACAGAAATAAGCATAGGTTTAGGATGAAAGGTTGGAAGAAGATTTACCAAGCCAATGGTCCAAGAAAACAGGCAGGAGTAGCAATACTTATCTTGGACAAAGTAGACTTCAAACCTACATTGATCAAACAAGATAAAGAAGGACATTCCACACTAATAAAAGGGGAAATAGACCAAAAGGAAATAATAATCATCAACCTGTATGCACCCAAAGTCAACGCATCCAATTTCATCAAACATACCCTGAAAGACCTAAAAGCATATATTAACACCAACACAGTGGTTGTGGGAGACTTTAACACCCCACTATCATCAATAGATAGGTCATCCAAACAAAAAATCAATAAAGAAATCCAAGATCTAAAATATACAATAGATCAAATGGACCTACTTGATGTCTACAGAACATTTCATCCAACTTCTACACAATATACATTCTTCTCAGCAGCACATGAAACCTTCTCCAAAATAGATCATATCCTAGGGCACACAGCAAGCCTCAGCAAATAAAAGAAAATAGAAATTATACAGTGCATACTATCTCATCACAATGCAGTAAAACTAGAACTCAACAACAAAAGTAAAGACAAAAAACGTGCAAACAGATGGAAACTAAATAACTCATTACTTAATGTACAATGAATTATCGATGAAATAAAAGAGGAAATTATAGATTCCTGGAAGTCAATGAAAATGAAAACAAACCTACTGGAACCTATGGGACACAGAAAAGGCAGTCCTGAGAGGAAAGTTTATAGCCATGAATGCGTATATTAAAAAGACTGAAAGATCCCAAATAAATGACCTAATGATACATCTCAAACTACTAGAAAAACAAGAACAAGCAAATCCCAAAACAAATAGAAGGAGAGAAATAATAAAAATAAGAGCTGAAATCAGTGAAATAGAAACCAAGAAAACCATACAAAGAATGAATGAAACAAAAAGTTGGTTCTTTGAAAAAATAAACAAGATCAACAGAACCCTGGCAAACCTGAATAAAATGAGGAGAGAAAAAACCCAAATTAGTAGACTCAGAATTGCAAAAGGAGAGATAATAACAAACACCATGGAAGTCCAGGAAATCATTAGAGACTACTTTGAGAACCTATATTCAAATAAATTTGAAAATCTTAAAGAAATGGACAGACTTCTAGATACATATGACCATCCAAAACTGAACCAAGAGGAAATTAATCACCTGAATAGATCTATAACACAAAATGAAATTGAAGCAGCAATCAAGAGTCTCCCTTAAAAGAAAAGTCCAGGACCTGATGGATTCTCTGCTGAATTCTATCAGATCTTTAAAGAAGAACTGATACCAACCCTCCTTAAACTGTTCCATGAAATAGAAAGGGAAGGAAAACTGCCAAACACATTTTATGAAGCCACTATTACACTTATCCCAAAACCAGGCAAAGACACCTCCAAAAAGGAGAACTATAGGCCAATATCCTTAATGAACATTCATGCAAAAATCCTCAACAAAATAATGGCAAACCGAATTCAACAACACATCAAAAAGATTATTCACCATGGCAAAGTAGGCTTCATCCCAGGAATGCAGGGGTGGGTCAACATACGAAAATCAATAAACGTAATAAACCACATTAACAGAAGCAAAGACAAAAACCACTTAATCATCTCAATAGATGCAGAAAAAGCCTTTGATAAGATCCAACACCATTTCATGATAAAAGCTCTAAGAAAACTAGGAATAGAAGGAAAGTACCTCAACATTATAAAAGCTATATATGACAAACCTACAGCCTGCATTATACTTAACGGAGAAAAACAGAAACCATTCCCTCTAAAATCAGGAACCAGACAAGGATGTTCAGTATCTTCACTCCTATTCCTAGCCAGAGCAATTAGGCAAGAAGAAGGAATAAAAGGAATACAAATATGTAAAGAAACTGTCAAAATATCCCTATTTGTAGACGACATGATCCTATACCTTAAAGACCCAAAAAACTCAACTCAGAAGCTTCTAGACATCATCAATAGCTACAGCAAGGTAGCAGAATATAAAATCAACATAGAAAAATCATTAGCATTTCTATACACTAACAATGAGCAAACTGAAAAAGAATGTATGAAAACAATTCCATTTACAATAGCCTCAGAAAAAATCAAATACCTAGGTGTAAACCTAACAAAAGATGTGAATGACCCCTACAAAGAAAACTATACACTTCTGAAGAAAGAGATTGAGGAAGACTATAGAAAGTGGAGAGATCTCCCATGCTCGTGGATTGGTAGAATCAACATAGTAAAAATGTCCATACTCCCAAAAGTAATCTACATTTTTAATGCAATTCCCATCAAAATTTCTATGATATTCATTAAAGAGATCGAAAAATCTACCATGAAATTTATATGGAAACACAAGAGGCCACAAATAGCCAAGGCAACACTCAGTCAAAAGAACAATGCTGGAGGCATCACAATACCTGACTTCAAACATATTACAAAGCAATAACGATAAAAACAACATGGTACTGGCACAAAAACAGACATGAAGACCAGTGGAACAGAATAGAGGACCCAGATAAGAACTTTCTCAACAAAACCCCAGCAGGACAGCAACTAAGAGACAGCATAGATAAATGGGACCTCATAAAACTAAAAAGCTTCTGTTCATCAAAAGAAGTGGTCTCTAAACTGAAGAGAACACCCACAGAGTGGGAGAAAATATTTGCCAGCTACACATCAGACAAAGGACTGATAACCAGAATATATAGGGAACTTAAAAAACTAAATTCTCCCAAAACTAATAAACCAATAAAGAAACGGGCAAGTGAACTAACAGAACTTTCTCAAAAGAAGAAATTCAAATGGCCAAAAAACACATGAAAAAATGCTCACCATCTCTAGCAATAAAGGAAATGCAAATTAAAACCACACTAAGATTCCACCTCACCCCTGTTGAACAGCCATCATTAGCAACACCACCAAAAACAGGTATTGGCAAGGATGCAGGAAAAAAGGAACCCTCATACACTGTTGGCGGGAATGTAAACTAGTACAACCACTCTGGAAAAAAATTTGGAGGCTACTTAAAACACTAAGCATTGATCTACCATATGATCCAGCAATACCACTCTTGGGGATATACCCAAAAGACTGTGACACAGGTTACTCCAGAGGCACCTGCACACCCATGTTTATTGCGGCACTATTCACAATAGCCAAGTTATGGAAACAGCCAAGATGCCCCACCACTGACGAATTGATTAAGAAAATGTGGTATCTATACACAATGGAATTTTATGCAGCCATGAAGAAGAACGAAATGTTATCATTCGCTGGTAAATGGATGGAATTGGAGAACATCATTCTGAGTGAGGTTAGCCTGGCCCAAAAGACAAAAAATCGTATGTTCTCTCTCATATGTGGAGATTAGATCAAGGGCAAACACAACAAGGGGATTGGACTATGAGCACATGATAAAAGCGAGAGCACACAAGGGAAGTGTGAGGATAGGTAAGACACCTAAAAAATTAGCTAACATTTGTTGCCCTTAATGCAGAGAAACTAAAGTAGATACCTTAAAAGCAACTGAGGCCAATAGGAAAAGGGGACCAGAAACTAGAGAAAAGGTTAGATCAAAAAGAATTAACCTAGAAGGTAACACACATGCACAGGAAATTAATGTGAATCAACTCCCTGTATAGCTATCCTATCTCAACCAGGAGCACTTGTTCCTTCCTATTATTGCTTATACTCTCTCTTCAACAAAATTAGAGATAAGGGCAAAATAATTTATGCTGGGTGTTGAGGGGATGAGGGGGAGAGGGAGGGGGCTGAGTGGGTGGTAAGGGAGGGGGTGGGGGCAGGGGGGAGAAATGAACCAAGCCTTGTATGCACATATGAATAATAAAACAATAAAAAAAAAGAAATGAATCAACCTGGCTTGTAACACATTTGTACATGGAAGCAATGCTAGGAATCTCTCTGTGTAGCTATCCTTGTCTCAACTAGCAAAAACGCTTTGTCTTTCTTATTATTGCTTATGTCTTCTCTTCAACAAAATTAGAGATAAGGGTAGAACAGATTCTGCCTGGAAGCAAGAGGGGGTAGAGGGAAGCTGAGGGGGCAAGGGGGAGAAATGACCCAAGCCATATATGCACACAAAAATAAATGAATTAAAAAAAGATTCTATTAAGAAATTTCCAGCCAGGCATGGTGGTTTGTGTCTATAATAACAGAACTGAAGAGGACAAGGCAGGAGGAGCCTGAGTTGTTGCTGCATATATTCGCTTAGGAGGAATGGTGTTAAGTTTGGGTTGATTTTAAAATCTTTGCACTATAAATTATTTCAAAACATCTTATGTCACTTTTTCCCCTTAAACTAAAGTTGGACAAAGATGAAGTGAATACAGTACTTGGCAATAGATACCTTTGCCTTTTTTATGCCTTTTTTATTGCCTTTTTCTATGTTGTATTGGAATCTATTGATACTCTTTCTTGATCTACAATCAGAATTCACCACATAGCTAATTCATAATATAGAGCAAGTTCTCAAATAGTGTGGTTCTTCTCTAAAGAGTAGATACTTCTCTTGTGCTTTTTATTTGCCTTCTCCAGCTGCCATTATAAAGTACCACGAATTATGTGGCTTGAACAACACAAAGTTTATTTTCTCTCAGTCCAGGGACTAGACATCTGTCGAGGAGTCTTAAGGTTCATTTCTGTGAGGCTTCTCTTACTGACATTCAACTGCCTGCCTTTCTTCAGTGTTCTCACACAGCCTTTTCTCTGTGCACACACAGAAAAAGATAGTTTTCTAAGTTTCCTTTTACAAGGAACCAAGCAGTCCTATTTGATTAGGGCTCCACCCTTGTAACTACGTTTAATCTTAATTACCATATTATAAGTCCCTATCTCCCAATACAATCACATTGAACTTAGGGTTTTAAAATATATATTGTAGGAAGACACAATCCAGTTCATAATAGCTACCTATGGTCTGTTGATGCTGTAATTTTATGTATTGTATGAAAATGAATCATTCCCAGCATATTGCTTTCAGGACTCTTCTCCTTACCCCTGCCCTAGGCACATACAATGTCCCATGAAGCAAAGGAGGTGTGATACTTCTACCTACCTACAACTCCAGACAACACACATACATACACAACCTCTTTCTTAACTACGTGCTGGTAATTCTACAAAGATGGTGGGTAGGGAACAAAACTGAGATCACAACTTCAGACACCTCAAAAAACAGGTCACACAGGTGATAGATATATATTTCTAACTTTCTGACAGACTCTAGTTCCTGAGGCAGGAGAATGACAGCATCTGTTTATCTTTCGTGTTACTTTCTCTATTGGTTTATTGTCCTGAAGGGAAAATTGCAGTGGTTTCCTTCAATGGAATTATTTGATCTTTCTCTCCCAATATCTCTTTAAATTTCGTTGTCATAATTTTGCATCATGGTGTTGATTTTCATCTTGGGAAACTGGAAGAGATTGTGTTAAGTGTTTTTACAATTACTATTCAAAAGAAAATATTAGAAAAATGGATTTTTACTGCCAAGTATTGAAACCACATAACTTTAGAATTTGTTTGACCATCAAAAGATCATTATTCATAGTCTATATTGCACAAAGTTTTTACTCTAGAATTAGAGTAGACAGAAAATAAAACTGTGAACTTTCTTAAGTTAAAAAATTTAATTTAGAAACAAGATAAGAGCAAGAAGCAATTAAAAATGACAAATACTCAGGGAATAGCTGTATGTTGCTAGATGATAGCTAAGCAAACACATCAGAATGCATTCGGCCTTATATGTGCCCAAAATATTTGGTTTTTCTCTACACAGTGTTTTTGCAGTCACGGAGGAGCATTTTAATTTCGTTGAAAAAAAATGCTCACTTGTGCAGACTTTCACAGGAATTCTGTTTGTCTTCCAGATTCAAATAAAATACTACATGATGGGGAAGAGGCTTCTTCTACAATGACAGAAAGTAATTGTGCATTTGTTTTTAGTTCTATGTATTACTATTATCGTACATTTGGTACTCTTGAAGCCAAATGGACTAGGAAGTAGAATTTCTGGGCCACCTGAGATAATTATGTCCATTGATACATCTACTTGCCCCCATTATTATTTCAAACACAGTGACCCCTATCTACTATTTCAAAATTACAAATTAATTTTAAATATTCTCAGTATGACAGAATGGCAAGTGTATTAGTTATGGACACGTTAATTGGCTTGATATAATTGTTTTGTAATGTGTTCATATATCAAAATATCCATTATACCTTGGAAATATGGGCAACTATTTTTAAATTCAAAATAAAAATATAACTAAAAAATGTTTAAATACTGTTTCTTTACATTCAAGACCTTGAAATTATCCCGATTGCCCATGAAAAATTAAAACAAAATCTCTTTTCTTTATATGTTTCTTAACACAAATCATTTGAATTAAAATCCCTTGAATCAATAAATAAGCCAGGACTGTTTACTATGAGTTTGCAAATATAAAAGTAACAGGGTGTGACTTCTAAGGATATGTAATTTGACAATCTTATAATATGTTATCATTGGAGAAATGCAAGCCATTTGTGTACTCTTTAAGTATGGTACTTATTCACAAGTTTAACAGAACAAAACATGTTTGCAGACAGTTATCTCCATGCTATATTTGATTTTTAATGTAAAAACTTCTCTCAATATTCTGAAATTAATAGTGCAATATAACACATGATCCTATAAACTAATAATCTAAATAAGGTACTATGAATATTAGTCACTTTTCAAGATTGATAACAGGTTGAACAATGTTAACTGTTTGATAAATGCAAATCATTATCTTTATTAAGATAAACATAAATGTACAAAAGCTAAGGGAAGTTAAGAAACTGAGGTAAATAGTTTCAAATAGTAAGGAATAGTATAAAAGAGTCATCTATTTACTGTAGAGAAAAAATATTGCTCCAAAATTAGGAGTAAAATTGCTGTCCTTGGGAATTCAAAATAATGCTTAAAGGGATTTGCCATCTTAAATAAAAGAGAAGTTAAGCTTGAAGTACCAAAGTCTTCTGATGTTACTGATCTACGAACTCTCCTGGTGTTCATAAACCATGAGAGAAAATTCATTTCATGCTTGTCTACTCTGATAAAACTCAAGATTGAATTATTTGAAAATGTTGAAAACAGAGATGATTACAGGAATGCCTCAAAGTATGGAATCCACTGGAATAAAAGTAGACTTAACACCAACTGTAATGCTGCTGTCCTATCTTCATGTGTGAAGCTAGCAAGAATATTGCTAAACCTAAAAATAGACATAGTTTGCCAATTGGAATTGCTGACAAATTATTTTTAAAATATGAAAATAAAATTTCTAATAAAATATAGTAATGAACTTTACAATTATATGCATGAAAAAGTACATTTGAAAAATAAACCACTAATGTTAGATTTCACCAATCCTAACTGCCTTTTCCATGTTCCCCAATGACTAACAAAAGATTATTCATTTTCTATCTGTGCATGATTTTAAGGATAAAAGGGTTTCAGGTTATTCACTGCCCTTTTTTTTGTGTGTGTGTTCTTTTTTTCGTTTTTCCTATGCCTATTCCACTGTGAGCTGAAAGCAATCAGGTAGGGATTGCTCAAGGGAGGAAGCCTGAATTTATTTGGAGAATGAATAGGAATTTGCCAGATGAGGAAGAGTTAATTCCTTTATGATGCTTTCAATCCCTCCATTATATTCCCTCTTCTTCCACTTAAGGACTCTTGTTTTTCAACGTGGAAGGCCTGTTAGCAGTTTTTGTTTGTTTCCTGAAGATTTTTAAGCATAAATTAATTATACAAAGGGGTTATATTTCTATACACACCTATAATGTACTCTGACTTGAACTCTTTTTCCTCTCACCTTTTAAACATGAACATTCTTCACTGATCTATTCTTGCACTGTTATCCTTTTTAATCTCCACTTGAACCTTTGTCTGAAAGCTACACAATGCTAACTCCATTTTTCTTCCTGAGCCATACTTTTTGTTCTTAAGCTCCATATTGCAAACTGGCTCTTGTGCATTCCTGCTTATGACTAAAAAATGTTAAGCACATTTTTTTCCACCTAGAACCTACTACTTACTTCTTCTTCATTCTTAATTACTAGGTAGGAACACCATCCTCATAGTCTTCCAAGCTGAAAATAATTAGAAGTTTAAATTTTTTAAAAAGCACTTTCCCTCATAACTAGCATCAAATTATTCCCGACAACTGGCTCATATACTCTACTTAAAATACATAGAACCACTCAACAAATTTTCCATCATTTTTACCTGTGTTTTAGTTGATGATTTCATTGTTTGCACTGGAACTTTTACAGCAAAAAATCCAACAGATTTCTCCACTGCTACACACTGTCCTCCTTGACCACATTCTTCAAATGGATTTTCTGAAATGAAATTTGGTTAAATACTATCTCTGTTTAATGCTATTAATTGTTCCCTATTGTTTTAGAATTATCTATTTTTGGTGGCAATACTAGGGTTTGGACTCAGGGCTTCATGCTTGCTAGACAGGCACACTACCACTGGAGACACTCTGACAACCCTTCTAGAATTAAGAGCAATATATTAATTATGATAATACATAATGTCTTACATCTTGTTCAACCTTTATTACAAGTATCATCATCCACTGTATTTCCCTCTTTTTCTTCTTTCCTTTAAAAATTTTTTCTTTTGTCCTTATTCATATAGACTATGTGTTCTTCTTTAGCCAATTCCATTATAAACAAAAATATGGCAGTTTCTGTTGATTGCTATTGTGTATTTAATACATAATATTGAAAATCTACATTTTCATATCTGTATCACTGAGATTGAGAGTGTTTTGAGAGTGGAAAAGATGTTTGCCTATCTCTGAATCCCTAGTTATCATATCAGTGCAGCATAAGATAGGCTCTCAGTAGATGTCTATCAAATCAAGAAAAGAAGATATACTATCCTGTGATTTAGGCACTTCAGAAAATTTTCTTCACTTAGAAAGTTTGCTTTTACTACTATTTAAAAATCTCATAATACCGACTCAGTGTTGACTGACTTGGTGTTATTAGTCCCCTTGACTATTTGGCATTTTACAAAGATTTTAATAATTTATACCTTTAGTCACTTTAAAAATAGATTGTGACCTTGCAAATTATAGTGGTGAAAGCAACCTCATGGCTATTAGATAAAACAAAATATTTTTTTCATAAAATGTGAGAATAAGCTATTAATTAGAGAAAATACAAATTAAAGTACTTTTGGCCAAGCGCCAGTGGTTCATGCCTGTGATCCTAGCTACTCAGTAGGCAGAGATCAGGAGGATGGTGGTTGGAAGCCAGCCCAGGCAAATAATTTGCTAGACCCTGTCTTGAAAAGAGCCATCAAAAAGTGGCTCAAGGTATAGATAGGTGCTGAGTTCAAGCCCCAGTTCCATAAAAAAAAAAAAACAGAAAAAAAGAAACATTTTGGTGCTCGGGCTTGAACTCAGGACCTCACATATCCAGTGAAAGACACTCTCTTTCACTGATCTATACTACTATACCCTAAAATACTTTTTTAGTTTCCTTAGATAGAAGTACTACTGAAGAACTGGATTTGAAGTGTATTGGGACTTTTCACTTAATTTCCCTAAAATAGGTGAATATATTTTTATAGCTTTCTTACACATTCTGTCATCTGACACCTGAATCATTTGGAGCTAACAGACTTCATTGTCTTTTAGTTTCTTGCACATGAATTATAAGAAGAAAGCATTTAGTTTATAATTATAGATATCTTTAAAAATCAAATACTACTTATAGAAATTCAATTGACAATTTTAGTCATTAAGTAGCTTAGATCCATGGCCTATTCAATTTTTGACTGAAACCCACTTTTATTTGTCACAAGGCTTTATATATGTAAATATTCACACATATAAAATTAACAAAGTTCCAACAAAGTATATTGAATCATTTTATATAAATAATTAAGAAAATGCTAATGATTAACTGTGAAATTGATTGCATGAACCATTCCTGGCCTGAAATTTCAACACATAGAAATAATTTTACACAATCTGACTGCTAGTGGTAAATGTCAAATATTTATTTTCTTACTGTGTCCTATATGGAAATGGAATAACATGAAGTTCTACTGAAATACATACTTTTCTTCTGCTGGTTACATATGATCAGAAAGCTACCTTTTGATGTTCTGTCTACAGTTGATTCTTTCACTAAGCAGTAAGGGAGAAATAAAGGCACTGGCTATATGGACACATGCCCTTTATCCTTTCCAGTGGATAAACCTATGTGGATCAGGTCTAAAGAATCTTGGCCCTTTTTAATTTGTTTGTTTTTGTTTTTATCATAGCCACAGTCAGAAGCATAAAACAGAGATTCTTGGCAATTTCTTTTTCGTGGCTCATTTGTAATTGTACATGCCACATTATTTACTATAAGCTTCGGGAGATAACTTCTGTTTTTTCTTGTTGTCAGCAAAATCTCAATCCTTCATGTTCAGTTGCATGAATGATAGTTGGAAGAATTTCCAAAGACTAGTTTCAAGTCCACTTATTACCATCTTTATTTTTCTTCCACTACTCACATACTTCTAGTGGTACACACTTTAGGTCAGACTCAAGTCACAAAATAACCTATGTGAGCCAGTCCTTTTTTGTCACAGTGCCTAGTAAGTTGGCAGAATGAGAGATAATAGATTGTCTGGTTGCCATTTCTATACAACTTGAAACAACACAACTTTGCATGGAAATGACTGTGAAACACATCACTACTTTTCATGTAATCCAAAATATATATATCTGCAAATGACTTCTTTCTACGTGGATATCAGAAAATGCCTGTGGTCACTTCAATATAACTGACAAGAAGAAATGCATAATAGGGAAAGTTGCATGGAGCAAATTACCAGCCTTTAGTACTTGCAGTAAATTATTTTAGTTTCACAAATTTTCAGAAACATGTGACCTAAGAAAAATTTCTAGAGCACTGACAATTAGGTAAAGAGATTGTGCATATGAGAACATCTGAAGATTAAAGTTTATTAGTTTCATAGAAAATGTGTCATTAAAATACAATAAAAATATCAAAGCAAGATTTTTATTTAAAAGTGTTGATACCAGTTTAGAAACAGGAGTAAAAGATATGCATGATTCTTCCATTATCCACAGATTAACATCTATGTGGGCAGACCTGAACATGTTGCAAAGAACATATAGAGATTGTAAATCTTAATCATTATATTGTCCTTTATTAATTTTTTACCAAAATTATTTGCTCCTATAAAATTTTGCAACCTATGTTTATTTTGGGATATTAAATGAAATAATTAAATATTTTTTGATTATTTAGTTTTAGGAAAGAACACACATTGTTATTAGCAAGTCTCCTATTCTAAAGGAAGTTCGATTTTGTAAGGAACTTTATATTCAGGAAACGCTCTTTCCATTTTCTATTCTAGGCCCTGTGAGGACACAGAGGATATAGAGGAGGAGAGATAATCAATAATCTCTGGAACACCACCAAACCACTCTAGGACAAAGTAAAGAAAGGTAAGGCTATGTCATCTGCAAAAGTCATAAGTGAAAAGGCTCAATAGCTACCAGGAAATCTAAGGTCTTAGGTGAAATGAAGCACAGTATATTACAGAGTTTATGGAAAATGTCCAGAGCAATTTTATTCTTTAGAAAACCTCTTGAATCTTGGTGAACAACACTTTAAATTGTGAAGTTAAAGCATGTACTGAAGCAAAAGCCTCAGACAAAAGGTTTCCTAGAATCCCATCAAGTAAACAAAATGTAGTGTGTAATAAGTAAAATGCTAGAGGAAATTTCCTCTTTTAATATTTATGGTATAATTGTTTTCAATATTCATGATGTAATTCTTTGAAATAGCTATTTAATAATTTGAGATCATGACAAATATGTAATTATGGCTGCATCTAAATAGTTTGATTTTTTTAAATTGTGTTGTAATTTTATCACTACATTTTGAGGTATTAATCCAATATACTGTATAATTTATTTATGTAAGGTTTATTTCTTCCAGAGAAAATAAAATCATGGCTGAGAACATGACCAGTGAATCCTATGAGCCTGGGTTCACTGCTATATTTCATTTGCTGTGAAGTGAGTCCCTTGATTAGAAGCAATGCTATGTACAGCATCATGATAGTGGCTAGTATATTCCATAAATCCATATATTGCAACTTTGACAGAAACACACAAAGCAGGGAAGGCAAATTTGTATAAAGAGGAATTAGCAGTAGCTATTCCAGTAAGAATGAAACATTATTCCTTCGAGAGTAGAAACAGTTCAGCACAAGCAATCTATCATGAAATAGCTGGGTAATCACCCTGAGGAATGATGCCATACCAGTGACACAGTCTTGGTCTTTGGTGCTGCAACACTAGGCATTCACCAGTAGTCAATGCCAGCTGTTCCTTGTTAAGTAGAAGTCCATGTTACTAAGCTCATGTAAAACCTCCCTTGCTGTCACCATGAACACTTTGTGTGCGAGCCTATCAGATAATGGCTAAGGAAAGAGGTAGGTTGGCATTCACAGCATTGATATCTTATTTATTTTATCATTAAAATCCTACATTGCTGTGGGCTATCTTTGGTGAGCATTTTTGTGGGACACAAATACTTGAGAGTTTTCATCCAACTACATTCCTATGTATAAACATCTTTCCAAAATGTCTTTGTCAATATTTTTCCTGTATTCCTTCCAAATCCCTGACCATCTACCATGGTTTGAAAAATTCATGTTTACAATATAATATTATTAAAAAGTGGGACTTCTAAGAGGTGTTTACTCCATGAAGGCTCACTTTGTGAAGGGAATTAGGGGACCCTATAAAAAGATTTTATGAAAGAAATTAATTCCTTCTGCCCCTTTGCCTTATTCTATTTGAGAACCTAACATTCCTTCCCTCTGGAGGATATAACATAAAGGTGACATCTTAGATGTACAAAGCAGCCCTCACCAGATAACCAAACCTGCCAGAGTAGAGACTTGAAATTGGATTTCCCAGGCTTCAGAACTGTGAGAAAACAACTTACAACTTATTCATCTTCTGGTATTCTATTATAACACCACAAAGGGACTAAGATACCATTCAACCAAACCATTGGCTACTGCCAATGAATCAGAACAGAATCACAAATGTGGTCCCTTCTCCTTCCAAACAAAGTGAACAATCAAGTGCTCTGCTCTAAATTCTGCTTCAAGGGCGATTCCTATCCATCATTCTCCTTAATGGATGTACCAGAAAGGGATTTCAGTGCTGAAGCTTTTAACTATTGAATAATGCCTATTTACAATGCAGGACTATATGTAAACCAGGCCTTAGTCTTTCTTCCTTTGTCATAGGGAGCACTCCATGAGATCATAGTAATGTAACAGTAATGGAGACTATGAGCATTTGGGCCTTGATAACTTTCTCACGCCTTAAGGACCTACGTTAGCTGTATCACATACATACCACTTTTACAGGCAATGGTGTGGTATTGTGCTGTGCACACCCAGCATTATGGTTTTGAGAGTTTGGTCAGATAATACCCACTGAGGATGAGCTGGTAAAATCATATGCTAATATGATGCCCACAGTCAAGTATTCTGTCTCTTCCAAGAACCACTAGCAGACCAAATACTGTTTCTCAAAATGATAGTAGTTAACTTAGGAAGATGAGTCTTTTCTCAAATATTCTAAGAGCCTGTATAACAATTCCTGTCACAGTTTCCAAACTGCAGTCCTATCTGCTACTAAGCACCATTGGATCCACTTTACCATGTTGCTCAAGCTATGCAACACCATCCACAGCATCCTGGACAAATTGTCCAACCATCTTTTGCTCTGAGTTGTACTCAAAAGTAGCGGCTTTTTAAGACCCTTGGTAAATAGGTGGGTCAGAGAAACACATGCAAATGAAGAATCTGTTGCCTCAAAACTACAAAGATCCCTATGTGGTGTCATGCCCCTTTTTGGTCATAGGACAGGCAAGATACAAGAGCTTATCACTAATCATAGATGGAACATCTTAATATGCCCCACAACACTGCAGCCCTAAAAATTTCACTGAGTCAGAAGGCCCAGAATTTTTGCTTGATTTATTTATCACATTCTAACATGCAAGTGCCTTTCCCTTTACTCTAGAGTAATTGCTATTTCTTCCTCACTAAATCTAATCAGTATAATGTCAGCAAGGTAATGGACCAGTGTGAAATCTTGTGTAAGGAAAGGCAATCAAGACTCATGTAAACTAAATTATGGCATAAGTTACAAAGTTGTCATATGTCTAAGGTAGAACACTAAAAATATACTGCTGGCCTTGCCAGCTGATAAACTGATTCTGGTGGTCTTTTCAAATAGGATTGAGAGAAAACATTTGCTACATCAATAGTTGTATACCAGGTACAGGAGGATTTGTTAATTTGCTCAAGTAATGAAACCACATCTGGTACGACAGCCGCATTTAGAAATACCACCTGGTTAAACTTACTATAGTATACACTCATCATCCTGGAATCATTTGTCTTCTGCATAGGCCAAATAGGGGAGTGAAGTAAGGATGTGAGAGAAATCATCACACCTGCTTTTTCCAACTCAATGATGATAGCATAAGCTCTGAAATCCTTCCAGGAAGATGACATTGCTTTTGGTTTGCTATTTTTGCAGGTCAAAACACTGCTACTGGCTTCCAATTGGCTTTTCCTACCACAGTAGCCCTTACTCTTCAGATCACTGGGGAGTCCACCAGTGATTAAGTATATCTAAATTCTATTATGCATCCTGGAACTGGGAAAATTACCAAAGGATGTTTGGAATGCAAAGGATCCACTTTGAGTCAGACCTGAGTTAAACTCTACTGATCACTTGGCCTCCAAAATTCTCTTCTCTAGTTATTGGACCACACTATTATTTCAGGTCTCCCAGAATCTGTGAAAATTCATTAGACCCCACAAGAATTAATTGTCTTCTTTTCCTCAATGCACAGTAAAATTATTCATAAAATAACACAGGCATTATTGAAGAAGGCTGTGAAAAATAGAATAGTGTTATAATTTTTAAACTGTACACTGGGATCTTTCTTTAAAGGGATCTACCTTCCCTTCATTCAAGAGGTAATGCATCTAGCCAAGATATGGAAATAGCCAAGATGTCCCACTACTGACAAATGGATTAAGAAAATATGGTATTTATACACAGTGGAATTTTACTCAGCCATGAAGAAGAATGAAATCTTATCATGTGCAAGTAAATGGATGGAACTGGAGAACATCATTCTGAGTGGAGTTAGCCAGGCCCGGAAGACCAAAAACTCATATGTTCTCCCTCATATGTGGACTTTAGATCCAGAGCAAGTGCAGCAATGTAGTTGGACTTGGGTCACATGATAAGAGGTGAGCACTCACAGGAAGTATGGGGATAGGTAAGAAACCCAAAACATGAAACTATTTGATGTCTCTACTATAGAGGAACTGTATTAGTTCTATAGTATAGAGGAACTATAGTTCCTGTATTAGGAACCTTAAAGTGGCAGAGGTCAACATGAGAAGGGGATCAGGAACTAGTGAAAAGGTCAGTAAGAGATGAATTAACTTGTAACATGGAAGCAATGCTAGGAATCTCTATGTGTAGCTAACCTTACCTCAACTAGCAAAAACACTTTGTCTCTCTATTATTGCTTTTGTTTTCTCTCCAACAAAATTAGAAATTAGGGCAGAACAGATTCTGCCCAGAAGTGAGGAGGAGTTGGGGGGAGAGGGGGAGGATGGGGGGTGGGGGGGAGCAATAACCCAATGTATGCACATGTGAATAAACAAATTTAAATTAAAAAAAAAGAAGTAAACTATCTCAAGTTTGGAATTGATTGAGAGGCTTTAGCACTGTGCTTTCATGATTCAGGTTAGAGTTTTATTTGCTTAACCTAGAATTTTTCTGTTTATATTGATCAAGAAAGTAGTCAGTAGTTTTTCTATCTTGCTACCAGTAACTCTATGATCAACTAACAAGCACCATAGGTCTTTATGCATCATAGCATTCTGATTGATGTTTTAAGTCTGCTGTCCATTATGGAAGCATGCTTTAGCAGTTAAATGCTGAAACTTTACCCCTGTGGCCCTGAAATCAAGTTACTCCAATTGTATTTAGGTTTTCCAATTCAGTAACAAAAGTCACTACGATATGATCTGGCCTACATGGAAGAGCAATCACTGAGTTCTTCAAGGGTACTGCAGCTTCCTCACAAATTTATTTTTCACAATTGGAGTCAAAAGTATGTCTTGTGGACCCTGCCGATTAAGTATGTTTGCAATGATAAACCTAGTGTAATTTTCCAATGTCCTACTTGAATCCCTTCTCTACGTTAAATCCAACACAGTTCTGGTATTTCTAATTACTTCAATATGGGTTACCTCCTAGAACATGTTTCAGCAGGCCAAACAAGCCACTTTAGAGCCCTTCCTAACTCACTGGCCAACAATACCACTGCAGAGCCTCTGCTTAGTGAACCCATATCAATAAACATGGCCTGATTCAACTTATGTTCCTTTCATCATCATCCTACTTTTTCAACATCTATTCCCACACATATTCCAAAATTTCTGTTTATACAAATTAGAAAAAGAAGGTCATTCCTACTTCTTAGTAGGTCAAAATTTGCATCCCATCTTTAGACTCCTACTGTGATTTGAGTATAGTTTTGAATCTGTAAATAATAAAGAGGAATAGTGATTATGGGACCACAGGTGAATCAACATCATCTGACATGGAAATTCCTTGAGGGGAGGTCATTGACCTCCACAGGTAGGGAATGGAAGGATGTGTCTACTGAGAGTGAGTGGGCCATCTCCACTGGGGCCGGGGGAAGGTCACTTTGATTACAGTAAGTTTGTCTCTTCTACTAGCAAAGAAGATTCAGTGGAATGTGGAGATTCAGCATCCACATCTTTATCAGGCTATTCTTATTTGTCCCTATTTCAACTTACACGACACCATTCTTTCCAAATAAAAATCCTCACTTTAACAATAGACACCCTATAATACTGGGTGTTTGACTTGCTTTCTTTTTCACCCCGTCACAGAATGAGACTCTGTGTTTGATTTTCAGAAGTTTCAATCCTGCAGGAAAACAGGAGATGAAGTTCTCCTTAAAGATATATGTAGAAACTATCAAGATCTTTATGTAACACTTAAGCTGGGAGTTCAAATTCTTAAACTTATGTTTTTCCTTCATGATTTTTCCAAGAACCTTGAGAAGAACTAGATAACTTTATGTTTGTTAGCTTTCAAACAAACATATCATCTGCACAATCACACAGGTTCTTTCTTCTTATAAGTGATTAAGAGTATCAATGGAGGTATTTTGCGTATTTGTTTTCCCATACCATGGTATGGACTAACCACTCCTAAAAATATAGTCATTAGCCACACCAAATCTAATCAAATTAAAAAGCAAATTACAGAAACTCCAGAAACAATTTTTAAAAATTCGACCTTAAAGTTAATGCTTTTCTAGTCTTTGTTCTCAAAAAAAAAAAAAAGAATCAATGGAATCTCTCCCTCTCTCTTCCACTCTCTTTATCTCTTTCTCCCTTACACACATTCTTGCATGTGGCTTTGCATTTTAGATGAAAAGAATCTGAAGTCAGATTATTTATATCTTTATGTGTGGAATAGGAGAGAAAAAAAGAGTGAGAGAGAGAAACCTTGACTCATGCAATTATGGAAGCTAAGTCCCAGAATCTATAATCAGCAAGCTGCAGACACAGAACAGCCAATGGTAGTTCCAGTCCCAACCTACGGTCCTGGAAGCCTAATGAACTGATGTCAGTTCCAGTCTGACTCTGAAGGTAGAAGACCAATATCCCAGCACAAAGAAGACAAGCAATTCCCCACTGCTACACCACCCACTTTGGGGCAGGCAACCTGCTTTGCTCAATCCACTGATTTAAATGTTGATCCCATTGAAAAATCACCTTCACAGACTTCTCCCTAATACACACAATGCAGAACAAAAGCTTAATATGAATCAAATTTTAATTTTTAGGAGGCTTATCTTATTTTTCATCATTTTTTTCTTATAGTACTAAACCTTAGTCAAGGAGATATCTGATTTCCATGTTCCTATGTGGCAGTTGGTGGCAAATTCCATGAATGTTGATTCAAGTCTGACTTCAACTCATGAAAATTTTCTTCCTCAATGTTTTCCTATTCTCTCTCAAGTTTCTTCTCTTGAAATGTCTATGACAGCTAGAAGAAAGAGTTGAGTTTCTTCAGAATCTACTTTCACCATTTTTCAATTTTGTGCTCATTAATGTCATCTTAGCTACTTTATAAAATATTCTGAGAATTACTTCTAGAGCATTTCTTAGCTTATTTTCATACACATTCTACTATTGTTTTCCGTTACATTCTGGGTTTTGTTTATTTTCATTTCTTGATTAGTCATTTGCTTCTTTTTCTCAACCATATGGCTTTTTAGTTTGTGTTATTTTGCCATTCCTCTGAGGAATATTTATATTTATGTTAAGATCTGTCACTCTTTTAGTTCTCAGGATTTTTCAGTCTACTGATTCTCTTTCATGCTACTAGCTTTATTCAGATGTGCAGTGATTTCTGGTTGCCTGCTTAATTTTCATGAAACAAAATCTTAAATTGTAAAATATTTACAGCTGAAGTGTTTCCCAAGTACTCTCTGGTTTTATACAGTAAATAGAAATTTTCAACACAAGGCAGAATCTGTGCCTTCTAAACTGAAGTCGTAAGTCAGGGATGAGGGGTTGGGCTTGTGTCAGTGAACAGATAGATAGAAAGCCTTACTTTTAGAGAGATGGGAAATATACCTTACAGTAACTTATATTGCACACTGTGTATGCTGTAAATTAGAGATCATTGTATAGTATAAAAAACATGTCTATTTTCAAGTCTTGCTCAATCATTGAGAAGGGGTATGTACTTGAATAAAATTTCTAAAAATTTTCTTATATGCAAAATGTTAAAAGTGACATCTGCCCCATACAAATCATTTGTCATTATACATTTTTGTAAAAATGTATAATGCAATCACATGACCACTCCAAAAAATCTTCTTCAGTTTCAGCTGAAATGCCAGACTAGTTTTCATTCCTTATTTAAGAGAAAAAGTTTACTTTGTATATTATTTCATTTAAGTGTAAAATATTAAAATAGTTTCTTGGCACACTAACAAACATTTGTTTTTAAAAGTCTGCTCTTTACTAAAGATACTAGTGTTATAGACACCATCTGAAAAGTACCGAGTTAATATTCAATAAATAGAAAAACAGTTATGTGTATACATGGATTTGACATTTGCTTACCATAGCAAAAGGATGCAGTAAATTAATTAAGCCTTCAGGGTAGCTTATGCTGTTTTGAATTCTTGATCTGTTGCCCTTTTGAAATCATAGGAGTTCTGAGACAACATTGCACCCTTTTTTCTCACAAGTGCTTCCTCTCCTTGAAACAAGCACTGGTCTTTTCTAATGACCCTTTGATACAGTACTAGATTTTAATTTTTTTAGTACCAGACAAATATGTTTACATCTACCTAAAATATTTACATTTTACTAGAGAACTCTCTTCTTAGAGTGTGACAAACAAGACATGTGAATGACTAAGGAAATTTGGATAAATAGATGGCATAGACAGTATAAAAGTAGATTATCCCTTCTTTCTGTCTGAAGCCATTTTTTGAGTATTGAGTGGTAAGTGGTGATGTAATTATAAGGGCAAGTTCTTTATGGATATGAGAGAAATGTTAAAACCATGTCTGATTATTTCAGATCAAATTCATTTATAATAAATTCATTTATATAAAATTTATGATTTTATACTCTGTACTTATATTTTTCTTACAAGATAATACTTATATAGTTGCTTTAATTTTTTTCAAATTCATAGAATTAAAAATGGCTCTTGTTTTTGCACATTTGCAGTTTCAGGCCCAAATACAACTCATACTCTCAGATCTGTCCCCCTTGATCCTATTTATATGTGTACTTGGGTGTGTTGAAAGAGCTCCTACATTAAACATATTTATGGATAATTTTAACATTAGAGAATATTTCAAATTTTTCAGCCATTTGAAGATGTAAACGTATCTAGAAATTAAGCATATACTGTGTCCTCTATGTAAAAAATGTTGCCACATTTTAATCCAGATCACTGAGACTGTACCAGTGCTGTGGAATTAGTTTGGATTAATTAATCTCAAGCTGTTAAATATTTACACAAATGACTTTTGACTTTTTGCCCTAACACATTCAGACTTCTGGCTCTGTTCCTTTTTACTTAATTTTCCATATTCCATTTTTATTCTTTCTTGCTCAAGCACTCATGAATTATCACTTAAATATTAACATCATTAGCATTCAATTACTGTTTGACAATCTTGTGATTTTTTATCACAATTGTCCAAAATTGTTAATTACTTATCCTTACCACTATTAGATATTCTCTTATTTGGTACATTTTTTGAAGTTTGTATTATGATGAGTAGCACATTTTACAATGATCTCTTCACCTTAATAAAATTACATAAATGCAAAAAACAAATTTTAAGATATTGCATATCAATAACTTATCCTTTTCATAATAAATGTGTATTAAAATAATAGTGTAAAGCTATTTAACCCCTCAATAGTTCACTCTCATTATATGCATGCACCCCAGGGATGCATCCTCAAAGATAAAATGCTGTCAGAGGTACAGTCAATGGCCTAAATAATTCGTGAGACAGTGGTATTTTTACTCAAGATCTTAGATGTCTTCACAACAATTTCTGTGCCTTGGTTGACCTAGTACATTTGTAACCATATATTTAAAAAGATGAATTCAAGCTATAAAAATAAGCAATGCATGGCATTGTAGATCTCCACTGGCTTACTTCTCCCCTCCTCAACAGAGTTCAACTTCATTTTGCATCAGACTTGTGCAATCCAGCTATCTCAATCATTCACCTTTTGTGAAAATAAGATTGACTCATAAAATGACAGAACAGTTTGTTTCCCAGTGAGCAGATGTGGCGTACATTACATGACATCCCATCTGTGGCCATCATATATCTCATGGCTCATATAAAAAAGAAACTATTGGCTCTTCTAAAGAAATATGTACTTGCTGAAATTGTTTAGCTGAAAATCCATGACAGTTATTTGAGATCAGTCCCTTTCACACAACACTTATACCTTTGTAAAGTACTGAGGTACAGTATGGGAAGGAACAAGGGGTGTTTCTTGTTGGATGCCCTTCCTGGAGCACCACAGACCTCTCACAAGTATGCTGCTATATTTTAACCAATGTGTCAAACAAATATTGCGACATAATACATGTGTATGTAAATATATTTAAAGTAAAATCTAGCAGGTGAAAATCTGACAAGAATTTTTGTAAAACCAAACATAAAGTGGAGTACAAATAGCAATAAGAAAGCATAAAAAAACTTAAACAGAATAATTCAGTGTCAAAACAAGATGCACCCCAAAATAAATGCTAACCAAAACATGAAATTAATTCTCTCATGAGTGTGCTGGCTATCTGCTTAAGAAAGTAAAGTACTGTATATTTTAAAAAGTAAAGGAGGTTGAATGTGGTTGATGTACTTTTTAGACATTTATGAGTATGAAACATTGAAACCTGTCAAACTCATTTTAAGAAGAGGAAGAGGGAAGACAAAATAATGGAGAAGTACATTGTATGCATATGGGGAAGTACCACAATGAAACTTCCTGTATAACTACTGTATACTAATAAAAACATCTTAAAAAAACAACAGACCTGAAAAGTACATAAATTATGGAAAGATTTTAAAATCTGACATTCATTTCATTAAGATGAGTGTTAAGTTGCGAAGGAAAATTTCAGTAGTAGAAAGGTGTCTGATGGACTCAAAAATGTTGACTTGTCTGTGGTAGCTTGGCCATAAAATTATCTGAGTTCTTTTTTTTTTTTATTTTTTTTTTAATTTTTTTTTCTTTTCTCTGCTCCTAAGTCTTTTTTTTTTCATTTTTCTTTTATTATTCATATGTGCATACAAGGCTTGGGTCATTTCTCCCCCCTGCCCCCACCCCCTCCCTTACCACTCACTCCGCCCCCTCCCTCTCCGCCCCCCTCAATACCCAGCAGAAACTATTTTGCCCTTATTTCTAATTTTGTTGTAGAGAGAGTATAAGCAATAATAGGAAGGAACAAGGGGTTTTGCTGGTTGAGATAAGGCTAGCTATACAGGGCATTGACTCACATTGATTTCCTGTGCTTGGGTGTTACCTTCTAAGTTAATTCTTTTTGATCTAACCTTTTCTCTAGTACCTGTTCCCCTTTTCCTATTGGCCTCAGTTGCTTTAAGGTATCTGCTTTAGTTTCTCTGCGTTAAGGGCAACAAATGCTAGCTAGTTTTTTAGGTGTCTTACCTATCCTCACCCCTCCCTTGTGTGCTCTTGCTTTTATCATGTGCTCATAGTCCAATCGCCTTGTTGTGCTTGCCCTTGATCTAATGTCCACATATAGGGAGAACATACGATTTTTGGTTTTTTGAGCCAGGCTAACCTCACTCAGAATGATGTTCTCCAATTACATCCATTTACCAGCGAATGATAACATTTCGTTCTTCTTCATGGCTGCAAATCTGAGTTCTTTAGTGAGCATAAATCCCTATTTATGAAAATAAAGGCTATATTACCTATCTATGATTGCATAACAAATGACCTTAAAACTTAATGTTCTAAAACATCAAACATGGGTTATCTCACAGTTTATGTGGGTCAAAAATCTAGAAACAATTTTGCTGATTTCTCATGAGGTTAATACCAAGGTGTTGGTCAGTAATAAAGCTGAGGCTCAACTGGAAAAGAGCATGTCCCAAGATCACTTACATGTCAGGTACCATTTTCCTGAAGGCAGTCACTTACTACCTGTTGGTTGGAGACTTTCCTCAAATTCTTAATACCTGAATTCTACTCAGCAGTTTAGAGACAGACAGAAGGAGGAAGTGCTAACAAGAAAGAAAATCATAATATTTTGTAACCGAATTGTGGAAGTAACAGCTCTTCAACATTGTCATTTCCACAGATTAAAACAAGTAACTTAGTGGAAAGGAACTGCATAAGGCAGGCAATACCTGGATATCAGAATCATATGAGGTCAGCTCAGAGCTGGCTGCCACAAAAGCAAAACTCATTTTTACAAGTACTTAGGAGTTGATTGTTGATATTATTAATAATATTATTTTAGTCATGTTTTCTTCTTGTCCACAATTCTGGTTATTGGTAATTTGCCAGAATTTGTGAGACGCTTGAAGATAAACTATAAATAATCAAGGGCTATCCTAATGGAATGAATCAGAAGAAACTGAATTTTATTTACATCAAAGCAAACTTGTTAATGACAAGGGTTATGAATTTTATATACTTATTGTTCTATTAACACAGTAATATTTGTAATTAATATTGTGCACCTACTTGAATGGACCAATATCTGAATATTGCACATATTTTTAAATTTTCTCTTTATTTCATTTTTCCAAAAATGCATTAAAAAACCTGTCACCTACTGTAATGCTATATTATTGTCTTATGTCTTTATTTCTTACAGTAGTAGGAGTGGCAAGGGAACTGTCTTTTGTAGCAGGGATTTTAATTATAAATTCAATCTCAATTTATCTTCAAATTTGGGGAATAATAGTAATGAACCAGTAAGGACTCATTGAAGCCCAATCAACATTTCCCTGAAAGAGAACAGGGTTTAGGGCTTTTTAACCTCATTGGTACATTTTAATTATGGCAATACAAATTTTTAACATGCAAATTAAACACATTATTAAGCTGCAAAAAAAGAATTAAGTTTCCTTAGACTTCCATCACAGTTAGTCTAGGATACGTAATTATCCTAAAAATAAACTGAAATAAATCATTTCTTTGCCTTAAATCAGCACCAGAGCTCCTCAAAATGCTGTTGAACCATGAAATGAATGCATGGCTCCTGAACAGCATCACTGTGTCCTCACATGTGCCTTTCTGCTCAAAGACTATTGTGCAAAATTTAGGAGAAAAAATTTTAAATAATGTCTTGTTAAAGGATCAAACTATTTTTTAGCTGTACTGGGGTTTGAACTCAGAGCTTGCTAGGCAGGTGCTCTAAAGGTTTCAGATTTAAGTTCGCACTAAGATTAAATATTCACCATAAAAGATATCTGAACAGCAATCTTAGATATATGATGGATAGATAGATGAGAGATAGGGTGGATGGATAGATGATAAATAGATAGATAGAGAGATAGATGATAGATATAGATGGATAGATGATACAGCATGGAAGGACATGAAGATCACTTCATGAACATTAAATGATGATTATAAGTGATGGAGCAAAATGAGGAAAAGTTGTAGTAAGATTTCTTCTGGGCTCAAGTGCAGTTGGGATGCATCTCACTGATTTAGTCTAGATGTTTGACACTACAACGACTAATAAGATAAATGCAAATACTGTTCACATCATCCCAGATACCAAATAATAGTTCATAGAGGATTATGTGTAAGAAAAGCATCTTTCCTGAGAGAAGAGCAAAACGAAAAGTAGGAATAAACTCAGTTTGTACAGAGGACAAAAGAAGTTTAGAGTTGTCAAAGTATTGATGCTACTGTTAAGGAGATGAGGACTTGAACATAAGCACGGAACAGATTATACATGGCCATGTATGGGGTTAGATTTTATCTTACTTTATTGGGAAAACACTGAAGATTTCTAAACAAAAAAGTTGTACAATATAATGTATAATTTACAAGGACACTGGAGTTTGGGAGCTTGGAAGGAAATCCTTATAGGAGTTGAAGGAGGAAGAAATGAGTAGTTATAACAGGAAACTATGTAAGAAAAGGTAATAATGGGAATAGCATCTCCCACATAGATAGGGAGATGTTGAAATATGGAACTACTTTAGAACTACTTTAGAAGCAGAGTGACCGGACTTGGTGAATTATTAGATAAATATGTGAGAGAGAAAGAAATCTCAGAAGACCCTAAAGATTTTAGTTTGACTAAGGATAAAAATATTGATGAAAGCACTGTTTCCTCTACAAAGATAAGTTAGTAGGGCTTTATCCACCCACATGAAGGAGAGTCACTTTGTGTAAATGGAAAGAGAATCTAGAATTTTACCTTAAGCAGTAACATTGAAGAATCTTATGAATAATCAATTGTAAACCATTCTGTAGAATCTACACCTTACTAAGGTATTAAGATTGAAGTCAGCCTTCAAGGCAATAATTATATAAGATTATGTTTGAAAGTCCCGTAAGAATAGCAATGAGCACATAAGTGTTTTTCTTTACTAAATTAAGCAATTTTCCCAAAATATTAGAATATTTTACTATTTCTATTTGGGGACTCTACATAAAATATTTGGTGTTTATATTGATGATATTCACGTAAAATATGTGTGCTTTAATACCAAAATCACATTCAGTAGAGTAAAATGCTCACATTTGAAAAAGTACCCTGCAACTGAGAACAAATGGAAAGCAGCTCATTTGTATTCCTTAGGTCATGTTCACACCAAGGCATAGTTCATGAAGAGAACACATGGATGATAGTCCCTATCTGTGGTTCCACTTTCCACATTTTCGGTTATCCAGGGTCAAACACTGCCCAAAAGTAGTAAAAGAAAGGTTCTAGAAATAAACAATTCACAGGTTTTAAATTGTGCACTCTTCTCAGTAGAATGATGAAATCTCATGCCATCCTATTCCTTCCTGCTTAGAATGTGAAGCATACCTTTGTCTACACTGCATCCCACCCCCAGGCAGTCCCCAACAAGTCACTTAGGAGCCTTCTGGGTTATCAGATCACCTGTCAGGATATTGCAGTGCCTGTGTTCAAGTAACCCTTATTTTACTTCATAATGGCTCCAAAATGCAAGTGTAGTGATGCTAACAATTCAGGAATTCCAAAGAGAGGCCACAAAATGCTTCCTTCAGTGAAAAGTTGAAAGTTCTCAATGGAATAAGGAAAGAAAATAAATATAATGCTGAGGTTACTAAGATCTACAATACAATAAGGTATTTGAGAGAGAGAACACATTCACATAATGTTTATTACAGTTTTTATTATTTTGTTATTGCTCTCTTATTGTTCCTTATATATAAATTAAAATTTGTCTTTAATATGTATGTAAAGGAAAAACAGTATATAGAGTTCAGTACTATCTGTGATTTCAGACATCCTCTGAGGGGAGGAAACTTAGAACAAATCCTCCACAAATAAAAAGTGGAGACACATAAAAATATGTGTCTCCCTCCACCACCACCCCCGTCTCTCATTCTTTTCATTTCAAACATATATTTGGGTAGGTGTGTTCAAATTTAAGTAAACTGAATTGGGTTTTGACACAACGCATCCAGTGTATTTTTTCAGAATATGCCAACCTTCTAGATCTTCCTCTGTGCTATCTTCTTGGCCATTTCTTTATCTCATGGATGGATAAACAAAATTTGAAAAGTTTTAGCCACTTGACCAATGCCACAGGCATGAGCTAGTGACAGTATCAGAGTCATTAAACTCATGTATGAATGACTACCATGTTGTGCCCTTAGTCACCACACCAGTAATCCTGTCTTCAAATGTGAGTGCTCATTAGCATCACCTACAATGCTTTTTGGAGTTTTATTTTTTAAATATAGATTCCTATATGGAATCTTGCAGCTCCCAAGGAATCTGTTCAATGCCAGGAGTGATATCTGTGGGGTTTTTTGTTTTGTTTTGTTTTCTATTACCAGTTTTCCTATGGCTTGGATTATGTTTCTCTCCCAGAAATTCACATGTGAGGAGCATAGTCCTCACTATAGGAAGAGGTAAGACATTTAGTAGGGGGAGCAAAGTGAGAGGCCCCTAGGCCAATGCCCACAGAAGAGATTGTGGTAGCCCAGTTTCTCTCCAGTTCCCTATCTCAAAAAATGTGATTGCTTCCATATGGATTCCTGCCATTGTAACTCAGTCCACTATCTGCCATGTCATCTTCATCAGAGCCATGCCAAAGTTGATGACTTGCTCTTAAACCTCAAGAACTGTGAGGTAAATATTTTCTTTATAACTTAACCTTCCACTGCAGTAGTGAAAGTGAACTAATAAAAGGTGATGCTAGTATTCAGGCAATGTTGAGACCAATAATTCTTTAAGGTTTCCTTAAAATATACTATATAGCCTCACTCTGCTCTTTGACAAAGTAACCTGTCAAAATCAATCATACTGTAAATTATCTGGACCGTGTATTTCCCCTAATTATTGCTTTTGAGAGGATAGAGCTGGAGATTTAAGCCACCCAAATTACAATTCAAGAATCCTTGAACATGGCCTAAATAGTTTATCCTGCATATTTATGTTCTGCCTTAGACTTTTCTGAACTTGTGATTCGTGGTGGCTGACATCATTCTAGACTCTTGGGCACCACAATTAGTCCATCAACCGAAAGGCACTAAAAAAGTCTAGGTGGTCTTTCTTCTGCAGGTAGTTGTTAAAGTCTAGGTTAGATGGTTGGCCTAAGACTCTTCCATGTAAGCACTACACTTTAATGACCCTAATTTCCACAGTTCTTCCATTCATGTATCCCTACTGGACTTGAAACCCAAAGTTAGACAATGACCTACAATGAAATTTCTTTCTTTCTAAGATAATGGACTTAAAATAGCTTAATAATGTCTCCTGGAGTTATCAAAAGGACTTTAATGTAGGAAAATGGTAGCAGAGATTTTATGGGTATCTGGAAGTGGCTCAGAAAAAAGAATTTAAAGTTTGTAAAGAGAGTCATTAACCTTCTTTTGTATGTTCTTGACTTGTTATCACTAGAAGATGGGTAATGGCATACTTTAAAAGCAGATGAAAAGACGAGGAGGAAATTTTAAGTTTTACATTTTTGTTCAACTCAGAAGGAATCTATAAGGGCTGATAAAATAAACATCCAACATTAATTTCAAGGAGAGAAATTTCTGTGAAAATTTATAAAAATAAAAAATATGCTGAGGTAACTCTTATGAGGGATGGCTTGTATTAAAAAAAAAAGATAACACCATGAAACAAAATTACTTAAAATGAAATCTCAAACAAAAAGAAATGGTTGGAATTCTGCCAGGATTTTTATTCAGATAGAGTCAGGATGCATGCAACAGTATACTGTAGGGAACATTTTGACTTGCTTAAGAATTATGAGATCAGAAAGGCTGAGAAAGATGTGGGAGAGCTGTTAAAAGGAAGATAACAGGAAATCTCTAGCAAAAACATAAGTTATGGAGAACCTTTGAAGTAATTAGTTAAGAATGTTGTAAAAAGTATCCCTGAAGCTGACACCCTTATTAAAGGAATAGTTTAAGATATAACAAATGGTAAAGCTAGATAGTATGCATGCATGAACTAGAAAAATTGTGAAAGCTTTTTTTGTTGATGTAAGTTCATACAACTACCCAAAAAAATTAAAGAAAGCATTTTTAAGCATTATAAAGATATAACTATAACATGCTGACTAAATGTAATCCTTAAATTAAAAAATTCTCCCTAAAATAATATGAGTTCAGAATGTCTTGAGAATGTAATATCTTTTTTTGGTTTATTTATTCATTTATTCACATGTGCATACGTTATTTAGGTCATCTCTCCCCCTTGCTCCCCACCCCCTCCCTCTCACCACTCCACTCCCGTCTCTTCCAGGCAGAACATGTTCTGCCCTCTTCTCTGATTTTGTTGACTTGAAGACATAAGCAATAATAAGGAAGACATGGCTTTTTTACTAGTTTGAGATAAGGATAGCTATACAGAGAGATTCCTAACATTGCTTCCATGTGCATGTGTAATGTAACCCAAACTGATTCATCTCTACCAGACCTCTTTACTACTTCCCGGTCACCTTCCCATTGTGACCTCTGTCAGTTTAAGATCACTGTATGAGCTCCTCTACAGTGGGTGCATCAAACACTTTCAAATTTTGGGTTTCCTACCTTTCCCTATTCCTCCTATATGTTCTCCCCTTAGCGTGTGACCCATGTCCACTAATATCACTGCATTTGTTTTAGGTCTAAAGTCCGCATATGAGGGAGAAAATACGATTTTTGGTCTTCTGATCCGGGCTAAGATGCTTAAGATGAGATTCTCCAGTTCCATCCATTTACTTGAGAATGACAAGATTTCATTCTTCATAGTTGAGTAAAATTCCATTGTGTATAAATACCACATTTTCCGAATCCATTCGTCAGTAGAGGGGCGTCTTGGCTGTTTCCATAACTTGGCTATTGTGAATAGTGTTGCAATAAATATCTTGGAAAAAAAAACCCTGAAGGTATCATTTATTACTGTAGCTATGTCTGCCTTCTTTTGAGGGATGCAGAACACTGGGTGGTTTACTATCACTGTAGAACTTTTATCAGAACAAATTAGTATACCATAAGCAGAAGAAAAGAAAGATAAAGCTTCAGAGTTAGAATGACAGCTTTCCAGGGTTTTGGATCTTTAATTCCAATTCTTCACTCCAATTCCATTTGTGAACAATCCACTGTTACAACCTGTGTCACCTTTTCATTTTCTTTGAAGAAAACAAAACAAAATGTCAGACCATTTTTAATGTATAATGACCCATCTTTGAAAATTCATAGCTCACATTATCTAGGAAAAGCGTAGTGCTTTTTTCCCATAAATGCCAAGGGTTGCTTTTAAATTCAGTTCTACTGATATTCTTCAAGTTTTGATATTGTGAACCTTGGATATATACAGAGGTATGTGAAGCAATCCCCAAAGCCACAGAATGAAAAGGATGTATTGTCAAGTTTCAATTTATATAAATATTTTGAGAAAAATATCCATACTGAAATAAACAATGCATTAATATTAAATAGAATTCAAAATGCAATGACTCTAACAAAAAAATCAAACATGAAATAAAACTGAATATTAAAAGGCATTCATCGTGTGAAGCATCTTGGGATCTGATATGAGACTCTTAAGGATATAAATTCAATATTCTTCACTATTAAGGATTAGTTTCAAAATATAAAAGCCTTATTCTAGGAAAGCAAGACTTATTGGCCAAGAAATATACAAATAAACTAGAATAAAGAGATTTAAATCTTACAAGGCATAGAATGTTGAATTAGTTTAAATTGATGATTTAGTCAAGGAACATAGAAATCTAGGAGAGATGGAAATAAAGAACATGAAGCATGGGGGAGAGGAACAATTTTAAATTAAAAATTAAGCAGATTTCTAGGTAGTTACAGAAAATTCATCACCATTCTTCTTGAAAAAGTTCAATAAAATTATAAATAAAACAATAGAAAAAAATCACTTTTTTAAAGATGTAGTAATCCTGAATGTACTTAGGAGTTAAGGATCTGAGTTTGTAATTGATTTTGTCATTTATTATTTTTCTAAATTAATGCTGCTGAAATTCCAAGCTATTTTTATTATTTGCTTATACTTTCCTTTGAATAATAGTGCATAGTTTTCTTCTTATTTGCAGCATTGATTATCCTAGTTTGAATTCCATGCACTGAATAATACCATGTTAAAAAAAGAAAGTAGATGTTCAATCAATATATATTTATAAAATGGAAATTACTTTACATAGAGTGGAAAATAGTAAAGCATATATCCTACTGAATATTTTGGAAGGATTGATATAACTTTTCAATGTATTTCGTTTGTTCTGAAGAAGAGGTTATGCAAATAATATGAAAAAATTCTACTCAGTATAACACTCCATTAACATTAATAGATTACATGCAGTTTGACAAATTTAAGAGACAAAAATTTACTTTATAAATAATACAAGACCTTCTTGTTATAATCTTCACATGGCCTTTTCTCTGTATGTGAAAATGGGGTTGGGGTCAGCGTTTTGGTGTCTCTTCCTCTTCTTATAAGGACATAATTCTATGGGATTAAGACAACACCCTTCTGACCTCATTTAACCTTAATTATCTCCTTAAAATCCCTGTCTGCAAACACATTGCAAAAACATTGGGTCTATGCTTTGAGCACGGGAAGAAACAATTCAGTCCACAATGATACCCTTCCTAAACATAGCATTAAGAGTCATTTACTTTGTATATAAATGATCTCAATTTTCAATGACAAACATAGTCCATTTTCCTTTACTGTGATTATTTTTATATTCTGACTTATTTTTGTTTGTGCATTACTTTTCTATGTATCTGCTTTTGATTTTTTGGACTGATTTTTTTCTTATCCATTTTTCCCTGTATTGGATTAGTAGTTATACATTTTGTTATTATGCTTTCAGCAGTTATTCTTGAATCTTTACTTTGCTACTTTATTAAATTGTGTAAGGTTAAAAACATATTTTCATTATACTTTAAGTATCATAATATCAAATATGTTTAAGTTTAAAATATTTTGACATGATAGTCATTAAAATGTCTAAATGGAAGGTTAACAAGAAAGTTTGTTAATAAAATAACAATTTTAGGAACACAAATACTGAACCAAGCCATACAGCAACACAGCTGGCACTCACATCCTGTCTTTGCTACTAGTAGTTATGGGAGCTTGGGTACAGTACATAAATGTCATTGCCTCAGTTTCTCCACTTATGAAATACAAATGGTTATATTTCTTATCCCAGAAGTTTATTTAGATGATTAAATGAATGCATGCAAAATGGAACTTGAAAAGGAGTGAACTTTTACTTTTATATTAATCTAAATTTGCTATAACACTCCCTCACCCTCTCCCATACCCCTCTCTCCTCCATTTATGGAGGTATGCCAGAAACAAAATACCAAGAGCCAGGAAATGAAGAAATAGGGCTGAGTTTCTAAGATGTACTGGCCAGCATCAAATTCAAACCATGATCCAAAAAAGAAAAAACAAAACAAGAAGACCTGTGAAAAAGAAACAACCAATCAGCAAAATCCCAAGTAAATGCTACAAGCCTTTCTTCAACCCCATATCCATGCATCAGCAGCAGTAGCACTGTGCTCCTTTGCCTAACTGCCTGCCATTTTCTTTCCTTTTCCATGGTATCCAAATAAATCTTCGCTTTCTCTTATTTTCCTGTCTTGATAAATTCTTTTACCAACCTGGGACTCTGAAATCCATGACACTTTCTTTGGGGAATCATCAAAAATGAATACTGAGTCTCAACATAACAAAAAGAAAGAAAGAAAGAAAGAAGTTTTACTTCTTAAATGGAATCATTTCCCAAAGGAACTGGAAAGTGGCCAGTTCATACTTCTGAAAAGGTTATCATAGTCAAGCACAGTCCTTTAATAAAGGAATTCTTCAAGTCATCTAATTATATAAACCTACATATCCAAAGGATAGTCCTAGTATACCATGCTTCCCAAACTCCTTTGACCAGAGAACTTCCTTATGACAGAATATTTATTAATAACAAAGTTGTATGCTAGTATTCCTCATATAATGCTTTGAAAAGAGCCAGTGCAGGACACCAGTTTAGCAAATACTAAGTACATAATTTGAACCAGGACACAAGACATTCTAGCCACTGAGCATACAGTAGTGAGCAAAACAGACAAAAATCCCAACTCTCAAAGAACTTTCATTCTTGTAGAGACTATATTATTTCAATATTGAGGCAATTTAAATTATAAGTAAAGTTGGATACTCGATCTTCTGCAGTTATGCATAAATTCATAATTTTTAATTGAAGCACAGAATAATGAATTTTACATTGAGGATTTTTATGAAATATTACCAAAATATTTCCTGAGAAAAAAGGATATGGCATTTCTGACATCACAATTCCGGGTCTGGCATTTAAAATTGTACCTGTGATTAATAAAAAATAACAAAATAAATGGACTACAATTCTATGCCCTCCTTAATCTCTATTACTATATCTTCTTATTTCAATTTTTCATTTATAAACTCAAGCATTTTCTGTTAGTATATGTCCCACAACTCTCTTTCATAGTATTTGGCACCACTGGGAATCATTCTGAATCTGTACTCTTGTTTCTTATATGGATTCTCTAGTTTTAATGCTAAACAGGGTCACTTCTTCTTTAGAGAAAAGTAACTTATGTAGGGAAGAGAAACTACAAAATGGATCTGCAGCTTTAAAAAACTCAGAAAAAGTAGCTCTCAAAACATACAACTTGCTAACAAGCTTAAAAATGAAGGCTCTGTTGAAAGGTCAGTTCCACTCTGAGCTTTTATCTATTCAAGGAATACTCCTGTGGGAACATAGGGATATCTTAAAAGACAGTGCTATCTTTTTTTTTTTTTCATTTTTCTTTTATTATTCATATGTGCATACAAGGCTTGGTTCATTTCTCCCCCCTGCCCCCACCCCCTCCCTTACCACCCACTCCGCCCCCTCCCGCTCCCCCCCTCAATACCCAGCAGAAACTATTTTGCCCTTATCTCTAATTTTGTTGTAGAGAGAGTATAAGCAATAATAGGAAGGAACAAGGGGTTTTGCTGGTTGAGATAAGGATAGCTATACAGGGCATTGACTCACATTGATTTCCTGTGCGTGGGTGTTACCTTCTAGGTTAATTCTTTTTGATCTAACCTTTTCTCTAGTTCCTGGTCCCCTTTTCCTATTGGCCTCAGTTGCTTTAAGGTATCTGCTTTAGTTTCTCTGCGTTAAGGGCAACAAATGCTAGCTAGTTTTTTAGGTGTCTTACCTATCCTCACCCCTCCCTTGTGTGCTCTCGCTTTTAGCATGTGCTCATAGTCCAATCCCCTTGTTGTGTTTGCCCTTGATCTAATGTCCACATATGAGGGAGAACATACGATTTTTGGTTTTTTGAGCCAGGCTAACCTCACTCAGAATGATGTTCTCCAATTCCATCCATTTACCAGCGAATGATAACATTTCGTTCTTCTTCATGGCTGCATAAAATTCCATTGTGTATAGATACCACATTTTCTTAATCCAATCGTCAGTGCTGGGGCATCTTGGCTGTTTCCATAACTTGGCTGTTGTGAATAGTGCCGCAATAAACATGGATGTGCAGGTGCCTCTGGAGTAACAGTCTTTTGGGTATATCCCCAAGAGTGGTAACAGTGCTATCTTTATGATGCCAGGAATTAGGCTGGAAAGGGAAAATACCTAAGAAACTCTGCAATAGCATTAAATTCACACCAAAGATAGATATAAAACAGCCTATATGCTTCAAAACCCATGAAGTGCCCAAAAGTATGAAGATTTGTATTTGTTGATTAGAATACAAGCTGGCATCCAATCTGGAAAGGAAATCTTTATAGGACAGGAAAGATAAACAAGGTGGCAAATTAATTCCCTACACATTATATTTCATATCTATTTGATCAAGAAGGGATGTTTTTACAGGACTGTCCAAAATGTGTGGGGGTGGTACATGTGTGTGTGTGATTTCATTATTGAATAAAATTCATTTTTAAAAAATACTTGACTTTTTGTTGTGGTTGTTTTCTTTTCAGAGATTTTTGTTTTTGCAAATGGAATAGTATGAGGGAAAGAGAGAGAGAGAGAGAGAGAGAGAGAGAGAGAGAGTGTATGTGAGTGTGTGTGATCTTAGTCCCCACTTCCTAAAATCCTTGGAATCTCCAAGTAGGAAGCTTCATGGCAAGGGCTGTTACAAGAAAGTCCAAGGCAGGATTAGGGGGTTGATACTTTCTGTCCCACTTCCCAACTTCCTGGGAGAGGGGAAGATGAAAGTTAAATTGATCCTCATTGGTGAATGATTTAATCAATTATGCCTGTGTAATAAAGACTCCAGGAAAACATCAAAAGACAGAGTTTGGAGAGCTTATGGATAGCCAAACATGTGGAAGTCCCTGGAGGTAACAGATAAAGAGAGGATATGGAAGCTTCTCTTACACACCACCCTACGTATCTCTTCTGTATCCTTTGTAATATCCTTTATAATAAATCAGTAAACATACAAGTTTCCTGAGTTCTGAGTCACCTAAGAAAATTAATAAAACCCAATGAGGGGATTGTGGGAACCCCAATTTACAGCTGATTAGTCAGAAGCTCAGGTAAAACAACTTTGGGCTTGAGACTAGTCTATCAAGAGGGTGAAGAGCTATTTTGAGATTGAGCCCTTAACCTGTCAGATCTGACAGGAAGACATTGGGTTAGAGGACACCCAGCTGATGGCACTGAAGAATTTATTGTTTTCTTACTGGTGGGGAGAAATCCCTCCACCCTTGAGTTCACCAAAGTGATCAATTTTGTAAGAGTAAAGATGGAAAAACTGAGTCTGTGTGTTCTTTTTTTTTCCTACTTAGCAGTCAAATTGAGTTATTTTTTATCCAATTCCAAGGGGACTGGTTCACTATTTTTTGTTTTTTTAATATGAGAATTTCTTCAGTTGTTTTCGTTTTAAGCCAGGGAATGAAGAACACACAAAAAGAAGTAGAACTGTCTGAAAAAAAGAGGAGATCAATTTTTATTAATTTCCCTATGGTTTCATTTTTGTACAAATAAGGAGAAATTAGAATGTGCCAACTAAGGTTTTCTCTACTCTGTCAGGATAGAGAAAACTTAGATGATATCATATTGGGTCATCTTGTAAATTGTATGTTAAAGTCATTTGCATTCAGAAACTGCTCAGTTTGGTGGTTTGGATAGGAAAAGTCCCTCGAAGAGGCTCATGTATTGAAGGCTTGATTCCAGCAAGGAATTATTGGGAGGTGATTAGATAATGAAGATGCTAACGTACATCAAAGGGTTAAACCATTGAAGAGTTCATATTGAATGGGTGAACTCCTTTCAGCAAAGGTAAGAGGTGATGAATACTTGGCAGAAGTAGGTCATTGGTGGACTGTCTCTAAAGGATATATCAGGTCTGTGGACCTTTCTTGTATCTCGGTCTACTGCCTGGCTGCTATGAGGTGAGCATTTTTCCTCTGCCATGCCCTTCTGTCATAATTTTCTGTATTTCCACAGGCCTAAAGCAATGAAGCCATCTGACCATGGACTGAAACCTCTAAAACAGTGAGCCAAAATAAATCTTCCTTCCTTGAGTATTCTTTTCTTGCAGGCATTTTGTCATAATGAAGAGAAATAGCTAACACACACTGTATTCAGAATATTCCAGTTATTTGAATTAAATTTATCACTAAATTGTGATCATGGAATCTGAGAATGTGGGAAAGAACTCTCACCTATATAAAAAATACTAATTCTATACTAGACATGGCAGCATATTCCTGTAATCCTGGCACTCAGGAGGCCAAAGCAGAAACATCACTCTTTTGAGGAAAGCCTGGGCTATATAGTGAGTTCCAGTTAAGCCTGGGCTACATAGCAACACTCTGTCTTAAAACAACAACAACCAAAATCGATTCTACAGAAATAAAGCCCATAATAAGTTATTTATGAATTTCCATTTAATATTTTTGTGCTTTCCCTTTAAAAGCACACATATTCCTAGAAAGGATAGAGTTGGTGAATTTATGTAATCTATGTGATAAAATATGAAGGCATAAAAATCAAAGGACACAGGAACAAATGACAGAACCAGAAGAAAAATAATGGAAATTAAAAACTATAGGAAAATAGTGAACTGGATTCTGTGTTTCCTTGTACCTTTTCTGTCATTAATCTACTGTGTGATTTGTAGAAAGTCACACATATTCTTTGGCTGCAAAATAATAAGATGGGCTTCTTTGAGAGCAAATATCATTTACATTCTAAAATGTTACAAAATTGGTCTACTTATATTTCCTATAGCTAATTCTACTATCAGATCAGTGACAGGTGAATTCAAGAGTCAGTTGTATACTCAAGTTACTCCCTAAAGACAGAGCTAGGACTAGACAGACTACGTGAAAAGAATGTACAGAAATGCCCTCAACCCCTTATTTGAAATACAGATGACTAAGTTGGCAAGGATGTGGGGAAAAAGGAACCCTCGTACACTGCTGGTGGGAATGCAAGCTGTGCACCCACTCTGGAAAACAATATGGAGGCTTCTTAAAAATCTAAACACAGATCTGTCATATGATCCAGCAATCCCACTCCTAGGGATATACCCAAAGGAATGTGACACAGGTTACTCCAGAGGCACCTGCACACCCATGTTTATTGCAGCGCTATTCACAGTAGCCAAGTTATGGAAACAGCCAAGATGCCCCACTACTGACGAATGGATCAAGAAAATGTGGTATTTATACACAGTGGAATTTTACTCAGCCATGAAGAAGAATGAAATCTTATCATCTGCAAGTAAATGAATGGAACTGGAGAATATCATTCTGAGTCAGGTTACCCAGACTCAGAAGACCAAAAATTGTATGTTCTCCCTCATATGCAGTCTTTAGATATAGAGCAAATGCAGCAATGTTGTAGGACTTGGGTTACATGACAAGAGGAGAACATATACGGGAGGTACAGGGTTAGATAGAAAACCCAAAGCATGAAAGCAGTTGATGTCCCCACTCCAGAGGAATTAATACAGAAACCTTAAAGTGACAGAGGTCAACACAAGAAGTGGATCAGGAACCAGCGTAAAGATCAGTTAGAGATGAATCAACCTGGGTTGTAACACATTTGTACATGAAAGCAATGCTAGGAATCTCTCTGTATAGCTATCCTTAACTCAACTAGCAAAAACGCTTTGTCTTTCTTATTATTGCTTATGTCTTCTCTTCAACAAAATTAGAGATAAGAGAAGAACAGGTTCTGCCTAGAAAAGGTGGGGGGAGGGGGTAGAAATGACCCAAACAATATATGCACACGTGAATAAAGGAATAATAATTAAAAAAAAGAAATATGGATGACTTAAATTTTATTAATTTCTCAAAGACACATGAAAAATGCTCATCATCCCTTGCCATAAAGGAAATGCAAATCAAAACCACATTAAGATTCAACTGCACTCCTTTTAGAATGACTACCAAGAACACAGACAATAAATGTGAGCAAGGATGCGGGAAAATGGAACCCGTATACACAGTTGGTAGGAATGTAAATTAGTAAAACCACTCTGGAAAATACTATGGAGACTCCTCAAAAACCTAAAAATAGAATTGCCATATGATCCAGCAGTTCTCCTAGGGATATACCCAAAAGAATGTAAGTCAGGTTACAATAAAGGAACCTGCATACCCATGTTTATTGCAGCATTATTCACAATAGCTAAGCTATGAAAACAGCCAAAATGCCCCACTACTGACAAATGAATTAAGAAAATGTAGTGTTTATATACAATGGAATTTTACTCAGTCACAAAGAAGAATGAAATTTTGTCATTTGCAAGTAAATGGATGGAACTGAAGAACATCATCTTAAGTGAAGTTAGCCAGGTTCAGAAGGCGAAAAACCCCCCACATTTTCTCTCATATGTAGAATATAGACCTAATACAAATACAGCGATATTATGAACAACAGGTCACTCTAAGAGGAGATTACATACAAGAGGAAGGGTAAAAGAAGGAAATTAAGAAGGTGAATATATTTGATGTGCTCTCTACACAAGAATAAATATAGAATTTTTAAACCTGTTGAAACCACCATAAGTAAGGGACTAAGGTAGGTGAAGAAAAATAGAGGAGATAAACCAATCCAGGTTATAAAAATTATATACATGGAAATGTCACAAGGACACTTCCTGTGTAGCTATCTTAAATAAACAAAAATGTCATTTCTTTCCTTTTTTGTTCTACAAATCTGAGAACAGGAAAGCAGAACAGGTGGGGAGTGGGGTTTGGTACCAATGGGAGGGGAAAGTGGAAGAGAAAGGGTACAAGAGGGTGAATATAGTACAAATACTGTGTATACATGTATGTAAATGTAAAAATGGTATCTGTTGAAACTATTCCAGGGATGGGGGGGAGATACAGAGGTGAATTTAAGTATGATATGTTTGATACATTATAACTTTTATAAATGCCACAATATACAATATATCCCCATGCAGCAAAACAATAAAGAAAATTCTGTTAATTTCTCAAGAAAAGAGGGTCATATTTAGAATCTATTAATAGGTGGTAAGATGTGCCTCCAGTGTGCTGTATAGTCGTCCTGGTGGCCAAAAACAGGTACTGTAGGTTCTAAATGCAATTTCATAACAAAGAAATAACACATAACTCAGTGGTTTGTGGAAGGTTGCTCAACATAGTTACAGAGAGTACGCAAGTGCAAACCAGTTAATTTGAGTTTATTGTCAGTTTTATTGAAATGATTTTCTCCAGATAATTTCTTTATCATCAATAACAAAAAAGAAAAAAAATTAAAACAAATTGATCATCTCTCTGAAAAATATGGCTTCATGGGACTATGGCCAGTTAAGTTTGTGTTTACCAAAAGTCTATCTTAAAGCAAAAATTGACTATTAAACAGGCAAGGAAGGCTTCATTCAAGTCTACTGCAGTAGAGGAGAGAAACCAAGCTTGGTCTAAGTTCAAATCCACCAAAATAAAGGAATAGAGAGTTTTTAAGAGCAGTAAATATTTGGGAGTTGGATAATAAGCCATATGTGTTTACCAATCAGCCTTATGCGAAGGAACAGTGTCTTTTTCATGTCTTTGTGACAGGTGGTAGTTTTGTAACTCAAATTAAGATGTGTAGGAGAAGTTATCCTGGAACTCTGCCAAAATACCTAGGATTAGGGGTCTGTCTTCATTGATGATTACATGTGAAGGAGATGGCTTCCAGGTCCTTGAGAAAGACAGTCCTTAGTTATAAAACTAGCAAAGAGGTTTTTCAAATGATTCATTTCTCAAAAGGGCAGAGAACTATAAATTTGCTAAAGTAAATAAGGTCTAAGAAAAGGGAGTTAGGGGAGTATTTAAGAAGAAATGTATCAAAATTTGGTCAAGCAGAGGTCACATCTCAAATATTAGCAAAAATTCAAACCTACAACACATTTGATACCATAAAAACAGTATAAAATCATATATAAAAACACACTTCATTTAAACTTGAAATGTTTTAAAATATTCTTTTTCCAAATTCTATCATCACTATTGACAGAAATAAGGACAGAGTTTAATAAATGCTGACCACTTTCTATAATGTATGATACAAATAGATATAAAATATGGTTCTCTATATGTTTCCAGTCTAGGACAGAAGAAGGACATTAAGAAATAATGGTCAATCTAAGTTGGAATAATTTATTTTACTTTTGAAAGTTTAGCAAGAGATTACTGAGTAAAGGAGGCCAAAGCAGGGAGAAATAGAGAGGGAGAAAGAAGCATCCACAGCATTCAGGAGTAGAAGCAAGAGTCTCAAAATGGCAGTCCTCATTCTGGATGCATTATACCTTCTAGACTAATCTGGGGAATCCAGTTCAAACTTTTCCTAGGTAAGTGGTCATGACACCTGGTAACCTTTAATCATTTTAATCAGTTCTTGATTTGATGTTACCATCCAAACATAGAGATAATGGGTTTTAAGGTGGCTTTACTATTACCCAAATGTGGAGAGATTGGGATTAGTGACATAGGTAACTGCTTCTTGTGTTCTTTAAAACTCTTCTGGTCAAAGAATTAATTGACTAGGAACAACTTGGAGTGAGCTTTCTCTTGCTCCTGTTACTACTGAACTAACTGGGTCTAACTGGGGGCTATGGGAGATGCAGAAAAGACAAACAATAGACAAACATGCATGAGTGTGTTGGGCACTCGAATGGAGATGCACAACAGCTTCAATGCTTTTTTACTTCTTTTCTCTTTTACTCTGCTTCTTTTCTCTATCTTTATTCTTTAAGGCCTTGCTTCTAAAGTCTTTCTTTAAAACTTCGCTTCTCAGTCTTCTTTTAAAACTTTGCTTCTCAAGTCTTCTTTTAAAACTTTGCTTCGTTTCTATTCTTTAAAGTCTCTTTCCTTAGATTTGCTCTGTCCCATGTTTTCTTTTAGCATCTCTTAAATTCTTGGCCCTTAGACTTGCATTGTCCAATGTTCTCTTTAGCTTTTCTTTAGTTAATCTTTTCTAAAGCCTATGTATAAAGTTCTCAGTGCAGAAAGCTGCTCTGATGGAGACACACTAGCAAGCATCAGTGGCAGTGGCAGCCAATCAACTTCCCCCATCAAAAAGCCTCTCATCTTCCTTCAGAGAGTCTTTTTATCCAGTGGTAAACAAGGAGGTGGAGCAGCAGTTCTCAGGGAGGGGCATGGCATTGTAACAAGAGAAACCTGCATTCCTACTTCTCTGAATATAAACATCTTAGGAAAATCGTCTGTGCTGCATCTTGCCTTCTGGTGTTCTTCTGCAGCTGGAGCCATGCCAAACTCAGCCTGTCATTGAGCACAACTGTGCTTATGTAGGCTTCTCATAATTTGTTCCCCATTACACTTACCATCCTGGGGTTGCATTATTTCCTAAGGAGATCATAACTAATGCTGAATATCTAAAAGAAAAGGGTGTGATGAGTAAATTTACTTTCTTAAAAAGATTAACTTTTGGTACTCAAAGATTATTTATCAGTCAACATCTTAATCATTTAGGTGTGGCTTCTGTTTATAATTCAGAATGCCTAAATTGATGGGTAAAGGGAGGGGAAGTAAAATTCATTTTGCCAAGGACAACTCCCAATAGAGTAGCCATAGTAGCAACATCTTATTCATATATAAAATATTTAAATCTTTTATTGATGATTTTAGTTTTAGTTCATGACTCTGGCTTATTTTCAGATGTTTTCTGATTTCCCTGTCATCTTGTCTTACTTATCCTGCCTCATTTCCCCCCATATGGTTAAAAGGAGTTGCAGTGGATCAAAAGTCATGACTTCTTATGACGGCTTTCTTCTGAAAATGAGTGTTTACCCTTCCTAGTATAACAGACCAAACGCTGTTTTCCTATCTTAGATAAGAGGTGACCCAAGAAATTCAGTTCATTAACTGTCAGGATCAGGACCAGAGGACATCAGGAGTATCTCTGTGATTAGATACCTATGAATTTCACCTCCTTCCTGGGCTCCTAAAACTTTGGTCTCTGGAAGAAGATAAGAGAAAAGGAGGAGTCTGTGATAAGAGTGAAGGTGGGGAAATCTTGGCTCAGCCTCCCAATTTCTACTCAAATCACAGGAACTTGAAATCCAGGATAAAACAAATTTCACAGGCTTTCACAAAAAGAAAGGAAACTCACAAGGTGAAAGAACTGCAGAGATTTATTTTGTAAGGCAGGAAAAAGCAGGGAAAAATAGAAAGGAAAAAGGATCACCCCCTGATATGCAGGGGAGGGGGGAAGCAAGAGGATCATAAGTTGATATTTTATAAATACCAAATGAGAAAAGACTACTAGAGCTCAGCAAGGAAGGTGTAGCTCTAGCTTGAAAATAGGTTTGCATATGTGAGTTTCTGTCAAATTAAATTTTCCTTTTAATTTAATGTAATTTAGTTTAATTTCACAGGGTTTTTTGACCATAAGAATGTCTAATAAGGGAAATATGGCAGAAAATTCTGTATGTATGACTACCTTGGATATGGTTCTCAAACTGGGTTCCAGGAACTTTTATTCTCCAACTTCCTCATAATATAAATTTTTTAATATGAGTGATAGCACACTATCTCAATGAAGCTTCAAGCTAGAATTTCTCTGCTTTCATTTGAATGCTAAGGGATGTAAAAGAATATGCAAGTAGCAAGTCTTCCATTTTGCATCTTTTGTTACCTGTGCAACAGAGCAATTACAAAGTTCCAGAGGCACAGCAGCACATGGCTCTGTCAATCATATGTGGCATCTTTTCTTACACATCAACACAAACACAGCCAAGTTCTCTTAACTAAAGAGCTTGAAACTCTTATAGGGCAAAATATTCTGTGCAAACTTGGTTTGGTGGAACCCAAACGCATTTACCTTCAGAGGGAACTTTCAGATGTGTGCTTTTTAACCCATCAATTTTATGTGTCTTAGTCCATTTACTATATCAGAATATCACAGACCAGGTAAATTATAAGCAATAGAATTTATATGGATCATTGTTCTGGAGACAGGAAAGTCCAAGATCAAGGGACTACATCTAGTGAGGTCCTACTTGCTTCACAAGGCAAAAAGAACAAGAGAGGGAGTGAGAGAGAAGGAGAATAAAGCAAGAAGCATGGGAGCGAAGGGTTTGGAACCAACTAGAGTTTATCACTGTCCCACTCCTGAGATAGCATTCATCTATTCTTGAGGATCAGAGACCTTATAACCTACACACTCATAAAGGTCTCAACTCCCAGTATCATTACAGTGGTAATTAAATTTCAACATCACTCCAAAAGAATGTGTCCTTTGGAGGACACATTCAAACCATAACAACAAGTGTTTTCAATATTATTTGACATTGCTGGTCTAATTTTTTGTATCCTTTCTAAACAATAGTCTTTGGTATTTGGTGTCCTGAGTTAATCTTCTAACAAAGGTTGTCATGCATGAAAAAACCAATAAATAATTAATTTGCTGAAAGACAGTTGTGAAGGACAGAACGTAGGATAGAGGTAGTTAGGGAAAGATGGTAGATTCCACATGGTTGACTGATTCAATGTGGCACCATTGGGGCAGGGAGGTCTTCGCTCCAACATGCCTGTTAGAAATGAAAGAGGCACAGAATGGATGGCTTGAACACCATCCTGCATTTATTGTGGAGAAATGGCCCTGTTGAGGGGGACCCTAGCAAGAGAGTTGGAGCCACCAGCCACTTACAGACTAGGGTTATTTATGAGGTGGGTGGAAAAGTCCCAGGAAGGCCACTGGGCTGGATAATCTTCAATGGCCCTCTTATCCATCCAAGATAATGGCTTAAGTGTAGGTCATTCCTTCTAGGCCAAGTGTGGAGTTTCTAGTAAACAGCTAAAAGTAGATGTCTGTTTTCCTTTAGGGTGGTATGGAAAGTTTCCAGTAAGTCACTTACTTTCAGGGGAGAAGGGTTCAGTTCTAACATGGCTTTATTTTGTTCACCCTAACAATGCCCTATGTCTAGGAGGACCCCTGCACTTCTGTACTTGTGCTGCACTCATGCACACAGAGGAGGGAGCCAATCAAAGGACTCTCCCTCCCACTCAGGCACAGGGGTGGGGGGTCCAATCAGGGATGTGGGGAAGAGGGTGATGGAAGCCTGGGCAAATTGAAATGGAGAGTGTACCTCATGCCACCTAGGTGAGGGGAAAGGGAGGATCTTAAAAGGGAAATTCCCAAAGTATTTCCCGGTTTCTGGGTCCTCTCTTTACTGGAGGAGTTCCTGCTTTACTTTCACTTTCTATTTCCCCCAATAAATCTTTGCTAAATTCTCTCACAATTTTCCTGGCTCTTACTTCTTTATCCAGCAGAGGAAAAAAACCTGTACCCCTAGACAGTAACAGTTGAGACTTCATTATCTATCTATATTTTCATAGTGCTAGAACTTGGCTTCGGTTTTATGCTCACTTTTAGCAGTGCTGTTAAAGGGCACAGGAGAGTTTTAATTTCAGAGTGATAATAAATGGGAGAACTATTCTCCCTCTGTCTTTGTTTCTGTGAGACATGGAAAAGAGATCTCCGTGTGTGAGGAAGTGAGATGGTGCCTTTCCAGAGACTGGGATATTACCAGAGCCCCTGGCCATAAGGTCTGGCTCTGTATTCCTTAAGTAAAAAGGGCATTACACGCCCACACATAGACACACATGAAAAAAAATGAATGCATTTGTAGCTTTGGCTACAATTAAAGAAAGAAGAAAATCTCTATCTGTTTCCCACTTGCTCATAGCAGAGTTACGACTTACAGAAAAGATGAAGCAAAAGACACGAAATAGACGTGTAGATTTACCTGTGAGCACAGGTTCTGAGAATTAGGAGATGGTTCAAGTAAGCAGAGTTTTCCTGGTAGGTTCTTTTCAATCACAGCATGGTGTTTACCTGTGGGGATCCTAATTCCTAAGGCCATTATAAGAATACAAATATAGTCCTTCTGAGAAGATCTTATTTACAAGCACTTTATTTTGGAAGATGGTTCATTTGGTTTTAGGACTTTACACTGTGGCAAGAACAACTTAAGGAGCCTCTGCTTATACCTGGAGAGGTACCAAGAGTAGTGTGGAGTTGTTTGAGAGGTGTCTTTTCAGTTGTGTACTGGGCAGACTTCTGTCAGGAATTCAGTCTGTGCACAGATAATTTCATGCTCAGGCTGAATTTACAGTAGGAGAGATGAAACAAGGAAATGTGATTCTAATTCTTCTATTTCTTAAAAAAAAAAGAAGAAAAAACCTACAGCTGAAACTTACTGCCATAATTTGTTCCCTCACTATTTCTTCATTTCCTTACTTCTTATATAAGTTTATACTGGCTGAGTTTATGCTTATGAGCTATCCTACACAAAGAGGAACTTGAAGGAAATATATTTCACTTACTATATTTCTTCTAATTTGATCAATCTAGACTAATCCATCCACTATAGTAGACTGATAATTATGCCATAATTTGCATAAGTACAAATTAAAACTAAGAAGCTTAAATCTTTCTCAAAAGTAAGAAAGACTTCTCTCTAAAGTTTTCTTTAGAAAACTTATAAATAGATAATTCTTTCTCCTTTCATTGAAATGTGTACATTGGTTTTAAAAGTAGGTGTATCAATGTCAGCTTGATGACTCAGGAAAATGTCTTCTTTCTTAGGGACCTTTGATTCATGTTCTTGTAAAGTAAATATCAAGGGAGATACACCCTTATCTCCAGTTTCTAGGGAAAACGTAGGAATCTTGCTCCAAGTTATAAAATAATCCTCTATCATAAAGATATGAGAAGTTATTTTTTTCTCTGCATAAGTCAATTGGCTATCTCAGATAGGCAAATCAGTTCCTAGATGAATTTAGAGTGAAAGATACATGACAAATCTTACAAGAAGACTGGTGACTGCTCTCAAGTACTCTTATAAGAGGACCTGAAACTGTGTATCTCAAAAACATGCAGGCAATGTATTGTCCCCATTTGGTAAGATTTCTTTCTGCCTTTATAATATCTTAGCCGACTGCCTATTATAAACATCACATTGTAATTTAAATCAGATTCAGTAACACAACATTTTTTCTCTAATTTCTTTATTCACAAGTTTTCTGTCAGTGGGAGTCTAAACATGTTCCCTTAAACGTGGACTTTTGAGTACTGAAGAACACAAGAGAAACAAAAGCTTAAGGACATTGAGATAACTTTAGAACCAGGAAGGTCACTCCCTGACCTGCCACCTCTCTCCCTGGAAGTTGGCCAATAAGAGAATTCTCTGACCTTCTCCCTAAAATGAGTGCTCCCCTATAGCAGGAGGAAAGAAGCCAAAGAAACAGTGATGCCAAGAAGAATATGAGCAAGCAGCTCTTAGTAAGTCCCCAGTTGCTGTTTATTAGCTCCAGTTAATATACTTTTGTCCTCCACTTATACTGCTGCATGAGTGTCCATAAAAATGTGCAATTTCCCATTTCTTTGTGTTTTCATTTCTGAAGGCTCATATGTCATGCAAATCTCACATCAAATAAATTTACATTTTTTTCTTTTTTGTTAATCTGTCTTTTATTATAAGGGTTTTAGTCAGAACCTTATAATGTAAGAGGTGTTCAAATTGTTTTGACTGAAAAGCACTGATTCCCTCTTGGACCCATGAATTAACTAATAGCAGGAGAAAAGCATCGTATCTGTCCTCCATTTTGTATCTGTCTCTGCTCTAAGCCATCCTCTTTGCAGTTACTTTGCAATCACCTTCAATTCTAGGAAACACAGAAGATATCTTCACGATAAGGGACAGAAACTACACCCAGCAGTAGACATTCCTCAGGATGGACCACCTTCATGGCTCCAAATAACTTTGGAAACTCTCCCAGAACAAAGATTGAGATAATGATCAATCAGGTCACACCAGTCACTGAACTGTTTAACTATGCATACCTTTTGTCCCCTATCCCCAGTTCTTTTGTTTACATAAATCTATAACTCAAGTCTCTACCCTAAAGATGGCTGAAGATGAGCTGAGTGCTTACTTTGCCTCTTCCCACAGCATGTCCTGAGCAGTGTAATAAGCCTTTCTCTGCCTACACCTTGCCTCTTTATTTGGTGTTCATAGGCAGGTGGCTGGACCTGACATGGAATCTCGAGAGTTTGGGCCTTGGTCCAAAATAACTCCAGTTTTAATAATGTGTGAGAAAAAGATGTTACTTTTCCTCCTTTACATTGGTTTGAGAGAAAAGAAAAATTTTTTTTTCATTTTTATTTCCACATCAACACCATGCACAGTTTGTCAGTACAGAAACTAAAGGAACAGCCATGAGTTTCTCACTGATGAGAGAATGGGTAGATGTTTGGAATATACTTCCAAGGATGTTTTCTCACATTTAATTCTTTGGTAACATAGTTAAGTTAAAGTAGGCAAAAAAATGTACCTTTTGTCTACATACTGAAGTTTATCAATCTATGTGTACACATTTTCAGTCAATTGAAGGTGGGTTAGTAATTTTCTTCCATGACACATTGACATTTAAATCCTAACTCTGGAACATAAACACAACACTAAAGGTAAACACAGTTCTTTCAATCACTGCTAATTAACTCCAGTCTGTCACTCCCTGCAAAAGATGAATTGCTGGAAGTACATCCTGAATTCCAATTAATTTTGTGTAACTGAGTAAATTATGGTTCTCCGGTAAATACAATTTATAAAACTACAAGGAAAAGTTTCAAGTGTAAAGGAAAATAATAAGTAAAAGTCATGAAGTCTTTCATGACTATCCCTTGCACAGCTGCCATTTCTCATTAATTGTTAGAGTGAATCATAATTATCATTAACTGGACAGCCATAGTATTCAGATTTGCACTGCCTTCATTCTGCATCTTCAGATTATCCACAATACTAGTGATGCTTTAAAATTTCACTTTTTCTTTCATTTGATCATTTGGGGACTCTGCATATTTGTGCCAGAGACATTGCCTCACTTAGAAGAGTTTTAGAATTTCAAAAGATTCACCACAAACTTTTTTTCTGTATTATGTTTTTAACCTCTTGATACTCTGAATTAAATTACCTGCTGAAGGAGAACCAGCATTTGAGAAACACAAACCTAATGAGGACCACATCTGTTATATCAGGAGAAGCAGCATAAATAATGTCACCTTTCACTGAAAACTTTGTTGAAGTATGACTAAACAATAAAACTACATATATATACATATATGTATATATGTGTATATATATGTATATACACACATACACATATATATATTTCATTAATTGACTTTGAATTTGGTAATATTGGTGATGAGGACCATGTAATAGCCACATGTTAGGTTCTCTGAAAGTAAAGTTACAGAAATTGTTTCATAGCCATAGAGTACAAGAATAAATAAAAGTAAAGTTTCAACATCTAGCAATTTAGATCTTCATATTCAAATGTTTGGAAAATATATTTACACATTTGCAAAATCTCCTATTTGAGGCTTCTAGCTTCTAATCCAGCATGTAAGGAATTTGAGAATTGTCACTGTGTCCTAAAAACAAGTAAATGCTGAACAAATTGAAATATCCACTTTTCTTAGATGTATTAGAGAAGGGGGACCCACAGAGAAAAGCACCATTCCTCAAACTGGAGAGATAGATGAAGAGATAAAATGAATTGAGCTTAGTGAAGTGAAAATCTACAACCTATACCAGGATAGGAGAATCTAAAGTGTAACTGATGAATGGCTAGAAACCAAGTGTGCACAAGTTTGAAAACCTAAAGCACTAGAGGAGATCTAGACGTAGGCTGCCTCCTACACTTTTGTGTGTTTTACCTCCAAAGCCTTTGCCAGGTTGTTATGGAAAAGATCATAGAAACTCAACTCTGGCTTCCAGCATGGAAGGTAAGAGTAACCATTTTGAAAAAAAACAGAGAATCCTAATCTTAATAAAGAAAAACAAACTTATTATTGACTAACTTACTAGGCTTTTATAAGAGTCTAACCAAACTGAAGGAGATAAATATCCAAGTCCAGCCTCCTCTAAGCATCCTGTCTCACTGAACAAAGAGAAAAAACCTGAGAAGCACTTGTAAAGTTCACAGCCCAAGGACACAGGCTTAATAACTGCAACCTAATCATAGGACTACCAAATATTTCCCCTCTAGGTAGAGGGAGATACCTTACCACCACACCTGTTAAATCTTATTTACTGAAGCTTATATTACACATTATATCATATCTGACTTTCAACACACTGAAAGACAAAAATATGATACCCAAATATGGCAAGGAAGTTAAATTATCAGGCTAAGAATTTAAAACCAGTATAATTAACATGCCAAAAAATATGCTAGAACCAATACACAGCATACATGGACAGTTGGGTAATGTTAGCAGAGAAGTAAAAATTCTAAGACAGAATTTAAAAAAAAAAGAAATCCCAGAGATTATATATATATGGCACCAACATCTATCACGATGGCCAAATCCAGAACTTTGACAAGTGCTGGCAATGATATGAACAATAATTCTCAGTTATTGCAGAAGCCTCACCAGAAAGGACATATAGATAGAGGATAGCATATGAAAATGTGTTTCACTGCATTTGTTATTGTAAAATTGCAAATTATCACACTGGTAAGATGCCACTGAACACCTATTGAAATGGCCAGGGTCAGAGCATGGAAAGCACCAGAAGCCGATGAAGATGTGGGCGACAAGAACTCTCCTTCGTTGTAGGTGGGAGTGCAAGGTGGTTTAGCCATTTTGGAAGACAATTTTGCAGTTTTTTCCAAAACTAATCATGTCTTTTTTTTTTTATGTGTACCAGCAGTGTTTACCCTGCTTGGTATTTACCTAAATGGTCTGAAACTGATCTTCATACAAAACCTGCTCATGAGTTTTGCAGCAGATTTGGGTCACAGTTAACAAGACTTGGAGTTGCCTAACATGTGCTTCAGTAAGTAAAAGTATGTCACACATCAAGACAATGGAACATTGTTCACTGCTGGGGAGAGATGATCTATCAGGCTTTGAAAAGACAGAGGAATCTTGGGTTCATATTGTTGCGTCTGAGAGAGCAGTATACCATATGATTCCAACTGTTAGATATTCTGGAGGGAGCAGGGATTGGTAGCTAACTGTGGCTGGGAGTGGCAGAGGAAAGGAGGAATACAGAAGCTGCACACAGTGGATCTGGGTAGAAGTGAAATTATTAAGTATGATACTAGAACGTGCATCAAGAGTGAAAACATAGTTTGAAGTGTAGGTTGGGATGATAGTGACATGTAAACATATGTCCATCAGTTATAACAAAGTTGACTCCCTGCTTTGGGACTTTGATAGTGAGGCAGGCTGTGCATGTGTAGGGGTAAAAGGGCTATATATGAACTATCTGGACCTTCTGCTGAATTTTCCTCTGCACCTAAAACTGCCCAAAAATTATTTATTGTTTTAAATCATATTTGGATGTATACGGCTTTCTGAAGGTTCAAGTGTTCTTCAGGAAAAAAAAAAAAGAAAATGCCTTATCCAAGGAATATATGTTGCCATATATTAAAAGAAATAATTTAAGCTCACTAAAGATAGTGTTTACAAATAATAAGTTAAACATAAAAGTAAACAATTATAATTATGTAATTATAATGCTTTGTACATTAGTATTTTGCTTTAGAGAAAATACAATGTCAAATTATCTTTTAGTATTATGATTTTATTCCTGCCACTGAAATTTTAACCTATCTAGTATATTTACAATATTCAGAAATTACTCTAGACAAGTATATGTTTTCAGGAAAATTTGAACAGAAGTTGCTTAAAGGATTTGATTTCAGTCATGCTGCAGGATACTATCTCTGACTTTTAAAATGGAATATTAGAATTCTTTGATCCTCAGAGAATAGAATTTAATCAGATTTAAGCAAGATAGCTGTGATGGACAGTTATTTATTTAAGAGCAATATGACTTTTTGGTTTTGATAAGCAAAGTGTCCTCTTTTAATATTAAAGTTGACAACTGAAGTGAACTCACTTTTAAGTTCAGAAGATAAGATAATGCATTTTATAAAACCTTAAGAAGGATTTTATGTTTCACACTGGAAAAAAGTATTTAGGCCACCAGGATACCAAAAAGCTTCTATGACAGAATTGCTTTCAGAGAATTTTAAAGTCACTTCACTGAGCACCTTGAAGCCTGCCAACTAGTCCTCCTATTTTCATGTTTCCCAGCGCTTCACACAATACCTGGTTCACCCAATGTATTCAACAAATAATAAACATAAAACAAACAACATTAATAGTATGGGAGGAATTTATTTCTATGAGGATGTACTTTGGTCACTATAGGTAATATCTTTCTTTTCTTTTCTACAGAAAGGTGTTGAAAGGGGTCATGACAAGTTCACAGGGTAGTAATGAAACTGCTGAGTAACTGCCCGCTCCAGACCAGTATGGAAGATTTTGAAATCAAATGTCCTGATTTTATAGACTAGCTCTTACATACCATATCTACTTGCCTCCCAACATAATCAAGACATTTGATATAATAAAAATGATTGCAACATTGATCGGTTACTGTACCTCTAAGAGTTAAGATCAAATTGATTACTGATTTGAAGACTGGGAAATAAATGCACATATTCTTGATTTGCCAAAGACCACCATGTTATTAAAGAAGCCCCAATTAAGACAAAAGAAATTATACGACCTCCAATTCAAATATTAGGTGTAACCTCATAAAGCTGAAAGGGGTAGAAATATAGAAAAACGGTAAAACTATATACTTCTTTAAAGTTTTGGTGTGATATCACTAAAGACTCTTCTTCATGCTCTGTCCCTCAACTAATATTGTGCCTGTGTTTTCTTTACCATGATTCATTTATGGCAATTTTCATTTTCTACATGTAGTCATCACAACAAAGTAGTTAAAATGAAGTGATAATTTATGACATTTATCTTCTATCTTTCCCTTAAAAAAAGGTATATGAAAGGACATTCATATACTTGCAATCAAAGTGATGTTATGGTTCTAGCTGAGAGAGACCCTCAATAGAAGACAAAGTCAAAGGAAGACATTTCTCTTGTTTTCAGGTAGCTTCACTGCCATCGGTGGGGAGCTTTTAAAGATGGCAAGTAATGAAGCCCACTTTTGTAAATGCTTTGATTTTATTCACTTCTGATTATTGGAGAAATATTGGCAATCAACAGGTGAGAGTCCAAACTGAAAAAAGTATCTTATCCCATTTTGCATACTTGAGGCTGAGTTCAAGTGAGACTGACTCTGGGCATGAGGCAAGAAATCCCTTTAGAATTTTCCTGAAAAGTGCCATATCCATTTAGCAAGTCATGGTCAAGACTGAGTCTTCCAATTAGACTTTCCAATTAGAGTCCTCCCTCTGAAACTCATATCCCTGGGAGGTATACAAATGAAGGCACTAAAAGTCAAGGTTGAATTGATTCAAGGCCTGGGTCCTTTACTAGCTGAGATGTATGAGAAGTATACAGAGGATAATGTTACAAATCTTCCACTCACTTTCTTTCATTTGACATGAGCCATTTAATCTCCATAGGCATGCCTCTTCTTCTCCAGCTGGTGGCCCAGAGAAGATCCCTAAGATCTCTCATGAAACTAACCTCTATGGCTCTAGGTATTCAGCCAAAGGATTGAGTGTCTGTTCCTATACCCAAACCTCAACTGCCCTAAATCTTCACTTCATACACTTTTCTCTGAGTTTCTTATTATAATCTACATTGCTGTCTAAACTGGATCCATATAAGACTTAATATTAGCCAGATTCGCTAAAGAAAAAATGGGTTACTTTAAAATTTATGTTTAATTCCTTAGTGTTTACATTTATAAAGCTTTTCTGTCTATATAAATCTGAAAGGTAATAAATGTAAGATGCAATATTAATTTTGCATGAAATGATACAGTTATTCTTTTTCAAGATTTAAGAGAATCAAGAGGTTTTGTTTAAAATTCAGTCATGTGAAACATTAATTATAATTTTACTGTACATAATTCAGATATAATAGCATTTATATCAAATTATTTTGTTTTTGTTTTTTTCCCTTTTCATTTCCCTTCAACAAAAACTGAACATCCAGTCTTATTTCAAATACTATGAACTTACTTCTTAGAAACCACAGATTTTTGATTGCTGTCAGATATATTTATATCATAAATAATGTACATTTTGTTATCTTACCATCTTGTTTAACAGGGTTTGGCTCAGATGGACACTTGTTTTATATCACTTCTAAAATTGCTAACAACAATAGTATTAATAAATATCATGACTGGTTAGGAAGTTAATAGAAGCTTTAGAATTAGAGGACTTATGCCTATTTTATGGATTTTTTTTCTTCCAAAATTAAAAAAAAAATCCACCTCTTGCAATCTCATTTTGGGCATCTCTAAAGAAAGCCAATTAAAAAAGTTACTTTATGTATTAACAATGTTCCCAACAGAAGAAGTATTGGCAGGGCAATTGAATCTTCAGGTAGAGACAAGTTCTATAGGCAAATGTACATACTTCTAGTAAAATAAATTCAATAAACAATAATTTTTTTCATTTAGCATAAATTTGAATAGTGGAAGAGGAACAACACACATTCAAATAATCTTTGTATGAATTTTAAAGATTCTGTTTGTTTTATAGCAAAGAAAATATTTTGATTCAGATAAGCTATTACAGATGATAATAGTTTTTTAAATGATTGTTTTAAATTCAAAGTACTTCATTTTAAGTTCCATAAAGAAAATTAGTTGTTTTCTGAAACCATTGCAATACATGATAATTTCCATGGCATCTGAACACCACATATAATGCATTTAAATATTCTTGTTGCTTTTATTATAACTTTTATTTTTAAAAAGGAACTATTTAGTTCCTGCTACTACACACTACTACACTGCACTACAATAAAGTAAGAAAGATGGGAAAAAAGATTAAAAAATGAGGGCTGGTGGAGTGGCTCAAGTGATAGAGCGCCTGCCTAGTAAGCATGAGGCCCTGAGTTCAAACCCCAGTACCGCCAAAACAAAACAAACAAACAAAAAAAAAAGATTCAAAAATGAGAAAACCCTACTATTATCTATTGTCAATAGTATTATGTATGTAAATATTTAAAAGGACCTGCAAATACATTGAAATAAATAAGCGCATTTAGCAATTATGTATTGACAACAAAAATAAAAATAAAAATTCCATTTACAACCAAAAAAAAATCACAAAATAGTTTGGAATTAATTTAATGTTCTATATGATAGAACAATAATGTCACCATTTTGTGAATTGACAGCCATTTTATCCTCAGGCCTCACTTGAGAAATGAAGCCATTCCCAGTAACAGTCCCATGCTTAAACAGAAATTCCTGTGCTCCAAGACAAGGTCCACCCCTATAGGAGACTCCCGTGCATGTGCTGACTTCTTTAACCTCCCTCTTCTATAAAAGCCACTCCTGGCCCAGAGTCTGGGCTGCGCCATCTTTCCCCAGCCAGCCTGGCAGTTCGAGCCTGCCATTAAACCTTGCTCTTGGATGTGAGACTTTTCTTGTGAGCTTTCTTTGTGAGTGGTGTTTTTCCTAACATTTTGGTGCCGTGACTCGGATTGGGGTGTGCTCCTGGCACTGACCTTGCTCTCCTGGCCTCCCCCACCCCATCCCACTCTCTCTCTCTTTAAACTCCCATTTCCTTCCTCCTGGATCTGAGCTGCTTTGCCAGAACCCCAGATCCTAGAAGACACTCTCACTGCTCACAGGGAATTTTCTCTACCCCAGCGTGCTTCCAATTGCCATCCACCAGTCAATCCTCCTTCAAGGTCCTCTCGCAGGGAGTCCTCCTCACACACAGAGCTTTGATCACTTTCTTATTTCCTTGAAATCCTAGTGCTAGGTTTCAGCTTGCTCTCATCCCTGGGGACCAAGTCCCCTAGGACTGTGAATCCCCGTGATGGAGATGTCCCTCCCAGGTGTTCCACATCTACTCTTTCCTGGGGAACTGATATTTTAGGGATGCCTGTCATATCCTCTCCTCAGTTCAGCCCTCACCATGGAGATTGGACTGTCCCAAATTCCTGGCCAACCTTGGGCCCCATCACCTAATGCCTGATCTTAAGCTCCAAAAGCTCATTTTTCTCTGTAAGCAGGCCTGGCCCCAATATCCATTAGACAATGCCTCCAAATGGCCACTTAATGGCACTTTCAATCCTGATATTTTGAGGGATTTATACAATGTCTGTGAGCACACTAGTGAATGGAAATACGCTACACCCAATCCTTTTCCTATCTCCACACCAAACCCTCCCTCTGTACTTCCTGTTCCCCTGCACAGGTTCTGTTAGCCTCTAAACCAGCTTCTAAATGAACCAAATTCTCTCTCAAACCTCCTCCTCCCCCATGTAAGCAGACTTCCTTATGCTGTTCACGCTACCTGTCTCTTCCTATCTTCCTGAGGGACTTCCCATCATGGTGTTAAGCCAGCCCCTCCTTGCTAACCCTGGCCTCAAGGCAACTCCAGCTCTAGGGGAGCTCATGCTACCTCCCTGTGGGCTGAGACCAAGCCTGGGATATATTCAGGTACATCTCATGCTACATTGTGGGAGTCCTGATTGATTATGGCATCTGATGACAGCTTGTCTTTTCCCCCCATCTAATGCCCCTTCTGCCTGAGACAGCAACTCAAGAGTGGAGGTTTCATTTGCTGAAAGTGTTCCACTACTAGTCAATGGGAGTGACCTGGAGGCACAGGTGATGGCTAATCTCTCAGGCTTGTGTCATGCCTCTAGGCTCTGCCTTCCCCTCCCTTACCTAAGATGTCAGGACAACTTTTCTGCCTCCTCCATGGTCTCACCATGTGTCCTTTATTCCTGTCTGCCTTCCCCTCCCTGGGCTTACTGGAACCCAGGCCTCCCATGAAAAACTTGTAACATGGTAACTTATGACCTTATGACTTAAGTTATTCCCACTAGTTTGTCAGCCCTCTCAGTCTAAAGCAACTTTAAATCAGCTGCTAGGCACCAGCAAGGCAGAAGCACTTACAAAAAAACTGCAGCCACCACTCATTCCCTAACTCTGCTCCCTCAAAGGGAGGTGAGAAAGCAAACAGGCACACTCATGCACAGGGGTGCCAGCCCCTTGGCACAGTGGAAATGCCTGCCATAGCTAAGAGAATCAATAGAGAGGCCCCAACACACATCCTAGGCCTCCAGCCACACATGGCGGTGGCTGTGGCCCACCGCCACTTCCGCTAGAATAAATGTATGCAGAGTACACAGGGAGCGGGGAGGGGCAACAGGCAGAAGGATCAGACCTAAGCAGTCAGGCTCACTTGTACTGAGTGTGTGTGTACCAGTGCCTTGCACACGCTCTGCTCCCAGCCCCATCTCACACCTTAGGGCACCGGACCCAGCCCTTGTAAGCCAATTAATTGTTAGCTCAAGGTTATAGTCCCAGAAATAACAAAATGTGGTCTCTAAACTTCTCATTTAAAATTTTCTACACTTCGGCCTCAGCATAAAATTTTCCCTCCAAACATTAACACTAGTTGTCCTATATGGTACTGTTATTGGCCCAGGATGCCTTCTGAATGCCCTTCTCTAACTTTACAGATGATTATTCCTTTGTTAAAAAGGTAGCCTTTATGAAAGAGGCTGCCTGCTGTTAACTAAAAGGCGGGATTCTAGCATTTTGTTCTTTCTAGATAGGACCTGCACCTTCCAGTCTTATGGCTTGTAGATGTTTGAAGCTTTGTACTGAAGCCTGGCTGCAGTATGCCTTGGGTGGCCAAGAGAAGTGGCCTTCACAGGGTTCCTTAAATTATAATGCCATACTCCAATTAGGCCTTTACTATAAAAGGAAAAGAAGTGAACTGAGGTCCCCTATACAAATTTTCTTTCATGTCTGAGACCACACAGATTGGCTACATAATTACTAACTAGGTACTCAAATACTGACCATTCTTTTTAAGCCACAGGATAAACATGGAAAGCAGGACCAGAAAAGCCCCTTATCAATGACAAGGCCCTTCCCTACTGCTTTGCCCTCTGCCCTACCTTCTAAGCCACCCTAATATTCAGAACCTCCTAATGGGTGGTTCCCCCTTCAACAGGTAATGGTAAGAAGAGGGCAAGTCTTATGTCCCCTTCTAGATATCAGATCTAATGGAAATTTTAAAATATCTGGGTAACTATACTGATGCACCTGACCAATACATTCAAGTCTTTATCTCTGTGATCCAAACCTTTCAATTGACAGGAAAGGATATTATGCTTCTACTAGACCAGACTCTTTCCTCATTAGAAAAGCAATGGGTTCTGGCCCAGGACACTCAGGTTGGAAATGATTACCATTTACAATGAGCCCCAATACTAGTGGCACCTAGAAATGTGGGAATAAATGTGCCTACCTACAGGGGCACAGGCAATTCCCTTGACAAATCCACACCAAAAGGGGCTGGTGATATGGCTCAAGCAGTAGAGTGCCGCTTTGCAGGCATAAAGTCCTGAGTTCAAGCCCCAGTACAGCCAGAGGAAAGAGAAAAATATATATTTGGGGATAAGGACATAGCTCAGTGGAAGAGTGTTTGCCCAGCATGTGCAAGGCCTTGGGTTCAATTCCCCAGCATTGCTAAATCAAAAAAAAAAAAAAAAAAAAAAAAGGTAAGAAAGATAAGTGGCGTTAATGTCACTTCAGCCATTTCATAGTGGAAGAAAGTAGTTTAACCTAGATCAGATCCCTCATTCTTCAAGTGAGGAAACTGAGGCCCAGAACATTTCATAGACCTGCTCTCCAGAGTGTCAGGTGTCGATGTAAAATAACAACTTTGCTTTACAGCAATGTCCTGAAGAAAACCCCCTTACCTTTCTGTACCATCTTAAGGACGCTATCAGAAAGCATACCACGGTGGACCCAGAGTCACAGGTGAGAGAGGTTCTCCTAAAAGATAAATTTCTAATTCAGTCAGCCCCAGATATTTGCAAAAAACTCAGTCTGTGGCTGAAAGGAAAAAGTCATTGAACCAAGTAATACAGCTAGCCATGTCTGTATGTATAGCTATGTCTGTATGTCCAGGACCTTATTAACAGGAGAGAAAAAAATAAGAGACATCATGACCTCATTGCTGCTCTCAGAGAGGACCTTACCTGACTGGGGCCTGCATCCTGAACCTGCTACCACGGGGACAGGAGGGGCATTTCTACAGAGAATGCTTAAGGGGGACAGCCCGGGAGACAGCCCTGCCCCTAACCAGGACCCTGCCCTCTCTGCAAGGGTAACCACTGGAGGTCTAAGTGCCCCAGTCTCCAGATGGAAGGCGAGGTGCCATCTCCTATGGATTGATGGGTCCTGGCCTCCTGTCCACCCTCCACTTCTTGGCATCAATGTTGAGAAGACTCAGGGTAGCCATCATGGCAGAAAAACAAAAGGTCATTTTCCTGCTAGACAGTGGAGCTTGTTTCTCTGTCTTACCTTTCTCTCTGGGTCCCCAGTCCAATGACAAAAGTTATTGTTCAGGGCAAATCTGGCCAGCCCCTAGAGCACTAGTTTACCTGGCCTCTGGCCTGCTCTTGGGGACACCACCTCTTCTGTCATTCTTTTCTCATAGTTCCTGAAACTCCAGTGACTCTGCTGGGATGGGATTTACTATTGCAACTAAAAGCTCAAATTCTCCTCCTTCCAGGCAGCTATTTCTGCTGCCCCCTCCTTCAGGAACAAATAGATTCCACAGTGTGGACTGATGAGATGAGTGTAGGATGAGCCAGGATGGCCCTCCCTATTCAAATAAAGCTCAAAAATCCCTCAGTTTCCACATCCAAAACAATATCCCCTCAAGCCTGAGTGACAATGAAGCCTTATGCCTATCATAAATTCCTTAAAACAACAAGGGCTGCTAATTAGTTGCTCCAGCCCCTATAATAAATTTAAAATTCTTATAAAAGTTAATTTTAAAATACAAGCTACAAAGTAAACAACTGGAAAGGATATAGATAGGTATTGAATGTATTTTTTGAGAAGTTAAAGGAAAAAGGAATTTTTTTTTGGATGACAAAGGATTTTGTAAAGAAGGGTTTGTCCTAAAGATTGTTTCAAACAGGATGGATAAGGACAAGCCATCAAAGGGTTTAGTATGTTATATAAAAGTCTGAGTAAGTTTTAAAAGTGTATAATAAAAAGCTTCGGTGTTTAATAAAGTTAAAGTTAAGTATAATCTAAGAGTTGCCTAAAAGATTTTAAGGGTCATGTCAGACTAAAATCAAATTCTCTATGTCTATAAAATAACAAGGTTATCTTAATATTGTTCTGCTCTGTGTAACATCTACAAAAACTGTTATAGAGAAAGATTTTATCAAAGAAATTATTTGTGTTTTCTACTGATCTTGTCAAGCTTTAAGTACTACTAAATCAGAGTTCATTTACATATTTGCTCGTGTGCCTTAAATGACCACCTTATAAGCAGTGTTGTGTCTATACTTTATCTAGATATGGTACAAATATTTACAATGTTAAAAATGTAAATTTATATAAAATAATGAGCTAAAGCTCTCTTTTATCCATGAGTGTTACTTTTAGCCTAAATCCTGACAGCCCCTGCCTCCCTCAAGTCACCTACATAGGTGTGGCTTTAAAGGTACAGACTCACTCCTTGAGTCATGAGGGAATCTACCCAATCCTCTGTTTCCCATACCCTCATACCATAAAGCAGCTTAGAGGGAGTTATAGGATTTTGCAGAATCTGGATCCCTGGGTATGCAGCCTTTAACAGACACCTTTTCATGCTCCTTCCAATAAACTTGCCTCCAATAGACCTTGCTCCTCTGGCTGACTATCTACCTTATCTTAATCTTCTCAGGGAACTTCTCAGAGAACATGTAGACTAGATCCTGCCCCACCCTATAACAATTTCTGTTAAATCAGGGAATCTTGTTCTCCTAAGGGATCTTCTACCCTCTCCACTGGGACTTTGGTGGAGCAGCCCTCATCTGGTCATTCTCACAACACCCTCTGCTGTCAAGCTCAATGGGATCCCCCAGTGGCAGCATCTGTCAAGTAACAGTTCAAAAAATGGAGAAAAGAGTTGGAGGACTCTCGGAATCCTCTAGGGAAAAACATTTCACAGTGGTTCTCCTGGCCAGTGCCCATCCTAATGCCTATGTTTCTTGCTCTTCTATTCTTAAGCTTCCTCCCTTGTATCATACCACATGTCTGCTATTGCTAATCGAAAGTTTAACCAGTTGTACCTCCAGGGATATCAACCTCTCCAAAACTGTCCAGAGGACTGTTATGAGGATACCCACCAGGACACAGGAGTCTGAGGATCTTGCCCCACACAATGCCCCCTGCCAGCAGGAAGCAGCTAAGAGGCTGATGCTTTACCCAATTCCTGATCCTCAGCCCCTACACCCATCATTATTAAAGAAAAAATGGGGGAATGGTAGAACAATAATGTCACCATTTTGTGAATCAGTGGCCATTTTATCCTCAGGCCTCACTTGAGAAATGGAGCCATTCCCAATAATAGCCCCACCCTTAAACAGAAATTCCTGTGCTCCAAGACAAGCTCTGCCCCTACAGGAGACTCCTGCACATATGCTGACTTCCTTAACCTCCCTCTTCTATAAAAGCCACTCCTGGCCCAGTCTGTACTGCACCATTTTTCCCCGGCCAGCCTGGCAGTTCAAGCCTGCCATTAAACCTTGCTCTTGGAAGTGAGACTTTTCTTGTGAGCTTTCTTTGTGAGTGGCATTTTTTCCTAACACTATATATAGGCATTACATGAAGAAAACTACAAAACATTATTGACATTACTTATGAAGATCTAAATCAAAGCACAAAAAACAAAAATAATGAAATAAGAGATTCAGTAAACACAAAACCTGTAAGGTTGCTACCATAGTAACAAGGCATACTATCTTAAGGTGAACTTTTCTCACCTTAAGTGAAACTAGGTGGACACTATAAAATAATGATAAAAGGATTGGGATGTATCTTGGTAGTAGAGTGCTTGCCTAGCATACATGAGGCCCTGGGTTCCATCCCCCAAGGGAGGAGACAAGATGTCAGATTGCTGACAGGTACCACTTCCTCAAATCTCCAAGAATCTGAAAGAAAAACCTCTTATTTGTAGCTGCAAGGGTAGTGGACAAGTTGGTATGCTAAAAATGAGGGTTCCAGTATAAGCACAGACTGTAGCTTGAGTTATCAACTTCTAATCAAGCCCCTAAAAGTGCAAATCTGCAACAGGTGTGTGGACACAGACCCAGACCTGCTGCATACCATGCCTGATGCCTGAATTTTGTTGGGTAGCTTTTTTGTTTTCTGTGAGTTTTTATTTTTTTTCTGTCTGGACCTGAGTTGCTTCCTGCTTACAAGAATGACCCTGAGTACAAAACAATGATATGGAGGGCTAAAAACATTGCCGGAGCCTCGGGATTAACTGACTGCTGAGCTGCATTCCCCTAATACCAGCTAGATGAGCCCACAAACCAGTCAGGTGAGCTAGCCACATTTTGTCCTGAGGGATACTACACAGGCCAGCTCAACTCACAGGAGCTAATCCATCTGACTCTTGAGAAATCTTGTGCCTAAATGGGCTGACTCTGACACACAGGAAACCCCAGAAAACCTTTGACTAAGTACACCTTTGAAGGATTGAAGGTTCCCTGATCAGCCCAGCAGGAGAAGTCACTCAGCCCAGCATCTCAATGCAAGGAGGGACAAGAAACTAGCAGGCTACCACACAGGCTATTTTAACTCAAGGGAGCTAATCCATCTGATTCTGAGATGAATTTTACTCCTGAGAAAACCTTTGGCTAAGCAGATAGATTGAAGTCTCCCAGATTGGCCCAGCAGGGGTTGGCAGAATCCACTGAGCCCAGCATCTCTATACAAAATACAGGCAAGGAGCCAGCAGGCTAGTTGGCTAGAGTTTAGCATGTGGATCTCTATCCCAAAACAAAGAGGGTGCTGTGGTGAGCTATCCAGCCCTTAACCTACAGCAGAACTCAGTAGCATATATACACACAAGTGACAGGAGCTATTTGCCCCTCCTTCCCCAAATGAAACATTAAACTGGAGATCTATGTGAGAAAGGGGAAGGAGGAAGCTTGTCTTGGACAAACCAAGACAGAAAACAGAACAGAAAACAGGGAAGAGTAGGCTCTGAATGTGGCAAAGTGCTTTCTAACTCACTAGCTGTGCTTACAGAACCCAAAACCCATATACAACAGCTACTACACATACCTAGAACTGTTCCAGCTCACTGCAGCTGCCCTAATCTAGACCCCCATCTCCCCAAGGTTACACCTTTGCAATCCAGGGCCTGGAGGAGACACAGGAGTAAATATATAGTACTGCAGACAAAAACCTGAGGAAGACAGATTGGACAGGAGCATCCAGTGTACTGATAGAGCACAGAAGACATCCACTTTTCTCAACAAAGAAGAAATACTGACTTTTTTTTTTAAAGTTTTAATGTGTTTATTCCTCTTATTTTGCCAATTTTTCTCTTTATTTTTTAAAAATTTTTCTTTTGTTTCCCTCACTTTTCCTATTTCTTATTCACAAATCATTTTAGTGGGTTTTTTTTTACTTTCATCTTATATTACTCTCAGCCTTTTTATACTTCTCCAATCCCTGACAATAGCACCCTTCTCAACAACAATTGCACTATATCTGTACACACCAGGGCTCTGTTTAACTGCAGCCCTCACGCTTCATGCCCTTTCCCCATTTTTCCTTATCTCTTCCCACAACTCCCTTATATTTACCACCTAAGTTTTTAACTCCTATGCAAATAAGTTTTATTTTTCTAAGCCCCTACTGTACTATATGCTAGTCCCCTTCATATGTAATGTAATTGCGTATGTAGATAAGACTGTCAAATGTATTCTACTTCATGTAAATATCTGGTTTGGTATTAAGTTGGTGAATTTTTTATTGCTAAGTGTACTCCTGGGTCAATGGTCAAAATGACACAATCTAATTAATAACCAATTCTGCCAGAACATAGAAAATAATTCAAGAGAAAGATGTTAGGTGACCAAAAACCCCCAACCAACTAATTGACTACAGATGAGTAAATCTTAAAATAGAAGCATAAGAAGTATGAAAAGGCAAGGAAATATGGCCCTGGAAAAGGTCAACCAGCATAAAACAAGGGAGCTAGTGGATAGTGAAAGAATGAAATCTCCATTTCCGAGCTCAAAAAATGATGCTAAGAATAATTGAGATGTATCAACAGCTCAGTGAATTCAAAGAGAATATGAATAAACAGCTAAATGAATTCAATGGGAATATAAAGAAACAACTAAATAAACTAAAAGAAGGTACAAACAGACAGATGAATGAATTCAAGGAGGATACAAATGAACAGCTAAATGAAATAAGGAAGAAAATACAAGATAGGAGAGGGGAATTAAAATCCATCTAATAGCACATGGCTTAGATGTCATTATCTATTGATACGGTAAACTATGGGAATTATGATTTATAACATGGCATCTATTTGTCAGAAACCGCTATAATCAAGTAAATAGGAAAATAGAGACCCCTGAACTCAGTGTACTTGGAAGTTCTCAAGAACACCCCAGAGTTAGTAACTGGCTGTTACCAGTAGAATGCATGCAAGCAGTTGCGATGAGAATCTCTGTAGAAGGCTTTACTCCTCTTTCACTTGACTATACTCGTCACTTCTTTCAACATAGACCATTGTAAGAATAGTTTTATTGTGGCAAATTTACAGACAGAATGTTTAGTGTTACAAATCTAAAAGAGATAATGAATTTGGTCCAACCTATGGCATGTTATACTTTCTATGTGTACATGCTTAACTAAGAATTAGTATATGATAGCTTGAGGAGAATCTATAATGTTTAAATACAAGATTTGAGCTGACTTGCAACTAAATCACTTTTTAGGAATTACTTCACTCATAACAGAATGTCCATTTTATTTGCTGGAGGTACCAAATGACTAATGAAAGTAATTAACATGAATGGAGTCTTTACAATTAGCCACTGGAAAATGAGGATTAGATTTTTCTGCCTTTATGGGTTCGTATAATGGTTACTAAAAATAATGTAATAATTTTGAAGAATGCTTGGCATACAAATGGTAAGTGGGTCTCAGAAAATATTAGGTAATGTCATCATCAGTAATAAGCAATAATAAGCTCGAATTTGTTACCAATGATTAGATATATATGTGTGTGTGTGACTGGGGTTTGAACTTGGGTCTTCACACTTGCAAAGGAGGCACTCTACTACTTGAGGCACACCTCCAGTCCATTTTGCTCTGGTTAGTTTGGAGATTGGGATCTCACAAACTATTTGCCTAGGTTGGCTTCAAATCTCATCTCCCTGTCTCTCAAATTTCCCCATCTCAGCCTCCTAAGTATCTAGGACTGCAGGTGTGAGCCACAGGTACCTGGGAAGATATATTTATTAGTCTTGGTTCTCAGAAAGTTACAGCTGTTTACTTCCTTCCAAGGTTTTTACAGAATCTGCAGAAACTCTTGTCCTTATCTCTCTTAGCCCCTTAGGTTGGTTTAAGTATCTGAGATTTGTCATCAAAGCCTAGAGACATGGTTTCTGTCATTATGGGAGGTTTCCATGGATCACTTTTATTCTAAAAAAAAAAAATGTGGTTTATAACAACTTAAGAATATGCATCAAAATTTGGACCAAAACAAGGGCTTAAAAAAAACACATTTCTGGCAAAAATGAACAGGTAAAAATACAGAATATTGGCATTAGAAGACTTCCAGGAACTGGAAGATCCTATTTTCTGAGCAACGATTTCTGAAAGAGGAGAAAAAGGAGCCAGGTATCCTTGGACAGTGTCCCAGACTTGCCTTTCCTACCTCCACCATGTTGGGCCCAGGGACAAGGGTCTTTGCTTTCAACCTACATGTTCAGCTCAAGCATCAGCACTTCCTGTGACCTTCACCCTTGACCTTGATGTGCTCATTCCTCTTCTACGCTCATCTTTCAGCACTTATCCTTGCTATGGCTTGCCCCTCCAAAATTTATGTCAAAATTCAATCCCTAACATATTAAGAGGTGGAATCAGATGAAAATTTTTTTAGATAATCACAGATAGACTTTTGTTTTTTTAATAACAAACATTGTTTAATAACAGTACATGTTTCACAAAAAATGTTAAAGGTAGAAATTAAAGGAAGAAATTAAATAATTCCTTTTTCATTCAATTTTAAATCAAGCCACTTTAAATATAAAAATTGATAATTCTGGTAAATCATCTTTAAGTTTTACATCACTTATAATTCTCCAAAACACAAAGTTTACTACACTTTTCCATACTGGAGCATTATGGCCAGTCCAACAAATGGCCAGTCCAGCCTCAGTCCATCACAAATGGGAAACACAACTCCTCCAAATAAAAGTCTAGACCAATTTAAAATACAATCCTACTTCTACATGATGGGTATAAATACATAGAATATACTAATTACAGAAGGCTCTTTGTGAATTGCAAAGTAGATGCTAAGAAAAAAATCAGGGACCTATATCTAAAGTGTACACTACAATTAGATAATTTTACTTGTAATCTTATAATTTTGAATGCTTCTAAAGGGAGGCAGTCCAAATATTTTGGAACTGTGAAATAGAATTTTAAATTATTATAGACCTTTGGAATAGTTCTATTTTTTACATGCACAACACACCCAGGCCAGAGCAGTGATTCACTAGAAGGTAAACCCCAGTCAACTCTGTTCTCCATGATGAATCATCCTCTAGTAGTAGCCTGAAATCCAAAGGTCATTTTCATAGGTTTACATAATATCCAACATTATTTGCTCGTTTTTATTTCATCAGTGATTACAGGAATTATTTTGGATTTATTTTTGTTTGGGGGCAGAAGGGATGACTTTGTGTGACCTTTGCAGCAACCTGTTCTTTGGGGGCTGGAGGATGCTCACGCAGTGCCTGCAGTAGTTGCCTCCCCTTGATTAAGGCTTCTTGATACCACTGTTCCTCCTTCAGGTGTTGCTTCTGCCTTTCCAACCAGTTCCTTGTAGCTTCCACCTTCTTATATTCCTGGGTTAGCTGGTGTAATTCCTCCCGTATCTGGTAGTTTTCCTTGTTGATGCCACGACAGAACTCCACATGAGCTTTCTTGGCTGTCAACTCCAAGGCTTTGGCCTTCTTCCTCAGCTCCCTTGTTTGGCTCTCTTCCAACTCCATCACTTCTAGTTCATTCAGTTGTTTCTCCAGGAGTTTCTTCTCTCGCATAAAGTAGAAGTGTGCGTCCTGGTCCTTGATGGGTGTCTCAAAAAGGACTTTCTCTTTCTCCTTCCGTAAAGTCTCTATTTTCATGTCCTGTATCTCCTTTAATAGTGAAATATCCTCCAATGCCCTCAACTGACGCTTTATATCTGACTGGGTCTTCCTGCCCTGCAAGAGCTGAGCTTTGAGGTCAGCATTTCGTTGGTTTAATCTGGAGGTTAATGCTTGTCTCCGTTGTTCTATGTCCCTACATTGTCGGAAATAATCCATCCACAGCTCCTCGTGTTTCCTTCTGCATTGCTCATTCTTTTCGTCCAGGTATGCCACAAAGGCCTTGTTCTCAGCCTGGACTTGGTCCTTTTCATCGTGCAGCTGCCTGTACTCATGGAGCAGGAGTTTCTGCCTGGACAGGGCTTCTTTCCTCTCCTTGGTCAGCTCCTTCAGTGCCACTATTGTCCTTCCCTTTACTCTGTTCTCCTTCTTTGTCAGCTTCTCAGGCTTGAAATAGTCATTTAAAATAGTGAGATAGGGTGACCGTGGGGAGGGACCTCTGGGGCTCTGGGGCGCTTGGCTCTTGGGATCCCAGAGCTTGCTAGGACCACCCTGGAGCTGGCTGAGGGTCAGCGCCGAGGAGCGAGCACTGGTGGAGGGGGTCAGCCACTCCCGGACCATCTGGACCTTGGGGCGCAGCTGTCGATGTTTCTCCAACCCGTAGAGAATGCGGTTCTGCAGGCTCCCGATAGTGCGGAGGTCGCACAAGGTCACGGTAGCCCTGCGCGGTCTAATCGCCTGGGTGACCTTAGTTGGTTGTTCAGCAACTCTGGTCCTCACCCTTTCAGAGTTATTAGTGAGACTCGCTGACCTGCTTAGGGAGGTGCGGGAGCCCTGCCCGTGGGACCCCATGTCGCCTCTCCTCCTGGGGACAAGGCTCTGCGCCCCTCCCCCAGGGCCTGCGCTCCTCCGATGGCCGCGCCCTCTTTGGCTATGACACTCTGCTTCCTTTAGCTAAAATCAAAATGGCTCTTCTTTTCAGTCAGTCTTCCTAGTTTCCCTCGGCCCCAGGCTCTGCCCGCCGCCTTTGCACTAGGGTTTGAGACTGAATGCCAAATGGATTCTTTGCACAATCGGAGCCCAGAACCAGAACGTCCAGGACGCCTCTCGAGCGCCGCTCTCTGTGGTGTGCTGGGTGGGGCTGGAGGAGAGATGGCGGTGCCCAGGGCGCTGACGGATCGCGGGCTCCTACTAGACTTCCATCACTGTGTGTCTGCTGCTGTTGGAATGGGGCATCCAGGAAAGCCACCTATGCGCACATGACTACTGGCATGGAGAAGCAGGGCACATGAGCGGTTGCCCGTGGTGGGAGGAAGGCCAAGAAAACGGAGGGAGGGCTCTGGGGAGTTGGATGTCCTGTGCTAGGCCTGTGGGCTCTTGGATCAACTCCATTGGGATCCGTTAAGGCCATCTCCTGCACCCTCTCTGCACACGTGGTACAGCTGACCATGGGGTCCTGAAATTGGCTACAATAGGGCAAGGCATATGGGAAACAGCACAAGCACAGAGGCTTTCTGGAAGTGTTGCCCAAGAACTATTTCTTGTGTGATAGAACAATAATGTCACCATTTTGTGAATCAACCAAAATGGCAGCCCCGCCCTTAAAGAAATTCCTGTGGTCTAAGACAGCCCCCACCTCTACCAGAGACTAGTTAACATGCGCTAACTTCCTTAACCTCCCCCTTCTATAAAAGCCACTCCTCGCCCAGACTCCGGGCTGCACCATCTTTTCCCTGGCCAGACTGGCAGTTTGGACCTGCCATTAAACTTTGCTCTATGGACGTCAGACTTTTCTCCTGAGCTTTCTTTGTGAGCAGCGTTTTTCCTAACATTGCGCACCTACCATGCTCTAAGCTGAACCCAAGTTTGGACACCGGGCCTAAACGCATATCCTTCCACATGTCAGGTTCCACCATTTACACTATAGACCAAATAATGAGACATGGTGAATAGCAGAGAAAGGTTTTTTATACTGCAGGGACAATGTCATGAGTTGGGAAGAGGCAAAAGAAGCACTCAGCCTGTCTTCAGCCATTTTGAAGTACAGATATGAGCTTTAGCTTTAAATAGACAATAAATTAAGGGCAGGGGACAAAATCATGTATAGTTAAATGGCCCCAGTCACAGGTATGGCCTTGGTTGGCCATTAGGTCAGTCTTTTTTACTCCAGTGTTGCAGAGAAGTTATCTGTCATCACTAGGGGGAGTGGTATTGTTCCCATGACAGATATTCCTGATCCAGGATGCAGCCTCTTTATTTTAGTTAATCGTCCTTATTCGGTGGGGCCGACTTATTAGGGGTCATGAAGATGTTATCATACGCCTGTCCTTCCTTGATTCCAAGGTAGTAGCAAGAAAAAATGTCATCTGTACTCACCAGGTGGGATATTTAAAAGATGGTTAGGTTTCTGCCTTCATGAATAGATTAATCAGTTCAAGAAATTAAGAGATTATCTCCAGAGCAGACCTGCCATACCTGCTATAAAAACTACCTTGGCTAGGTCTCTCATGCTCCATGTTTCTCACCATGTGATACCTTGAGCAGCCTCAGGACTTTGGCAGCAAGAAGGTAGTCACCAGAGGCAGCCCCTCACCATTGCCAGAATCATGAACAAAAATAAACTTCTTTTCTTTATAATTTACCAATCTGCAATATTTTGTTTTTTCCAACAGAAAATGGACTAAGTCCTTATTTGATTGAGGTCATTTCCTTATAGTTTTGTATTTTTTTTCCACAGCAAAGACTCTGTTTTTTGTCTTTTTAGCATTTACCTTGGCACCTGATATAAATTAGGCATTCAATAGAGGATAACTATGATTGTGATGGGTATAACTTCATAACTAAGTTATGAAGTTTATTCTTGCCATGAATATTTCAGCCTTTTCCTAGGCAAGATTCCATTTTTGAAACAGTTGTGATTCATTCATTTAACAAATGTTTGTATAATGTTTACTATGTGTCAGCTCTCTGCTCATATTTTATATGTTGTGATTATAAAGAGAATATAACTTTACATCTAATTTTGTTTTAGCTAATAGCAAACATTTGTCAACAGTATTCAAAACTCTTAATAACTGTAATCATCCTCATTTGAAAATAAATATCCTCTGGTTAATCGTTTTGGTTTTTTTCAAGAAATATCACAATGCTGCAACAACATTTTAGATGCTTGGGATGCTTTGTTTAGGAATGATTCCCAGCTTCAGGTATACTGGGAGGAAAGCTATGAACCTTTTAAAGCTTTTGACACTTTTACCTATTTGCTTTATAAAACAAAGTACAAATTAACTGTCTTGAGAGTCCATTAATATATAGAAATACAGAAAAATGTAGAAACATAAAAAATGTTTCTACATGTATAGAATATAGAAAAATATTTAAAATGCATAACTCAATGTTAGGCTTGAGTGGCAAAATTGTGAGCAAGGAAGTAGTGCATAACCCAACTTAGTCTCTCAAATTTTTGAAATTAATTTGGAGTTTCCAACTTGCCTGGAGGTTGTGACCATGCTCAGGGAGAGAAGGAAGGGTCTGGGTGAGGTGCCGTGTATCTAATCCAGTGTCTCCTAAAAACACTGAACCATGGTAATTTAAGTAAGATGTCTCTTTCTATGCCTAGAAGCACCAAACACCATGACTGAGTGAGGGCAAATATAACAGATTTTACACAGACAAAGAGTTTCATGTAACAAGAAAAACAAAGCTTTCTTTAAATGGCTTAGAATTTCTTGCATGTTAAGTATACTTTTTATTTTTAGATAAGGAGAAACTCTAGATAAGCAGTATCTTTTCCTGAAGGAAATTAGCTAGGGAATTTTTCTTTCTATGACTCCAGTAGTTTTATTAAATATGTACATGGGCAATGTTGAGTGATTTTAAGGTAACTGTAATCTGACAGCCATTGAAGCACATACAGGAGTATTATAGCAGATGGGGATATTGAATGACTTATCACCAAAAATAGAATAATCAGCTGGATATAGTGGGTCATGCCTGCAATCCCAGCTACTCAAGAGGCAGAAATAAGAGGATTTCAGTTTGAGGTCAGCCCAGGCAAAGTTAGCATGAAAAGACCCTATCTCAAAAACACACTAAAAACAAAAGGACTGGGGCATGTGAATTCAAGTTCAATCTCCAGTACTGCAACTGAATATAATAATCAAATACATTAAATTCATAGAGTGAAAGCCAGGTATGGTGGCTCTAGGGACATGGCTGTCCTGGGGCTATAGAGGGAGCAAGGCAGAGTCCCTTCTCCTCCCTTATGATCCTGCTTTGTCTTGCAGATGTATTTCTCCATTCATTGCCTTCATCCTTATGTGGCCTTCTCTGATCTTTGTGTATCTCCTCCTTTTCTTACAATGATGCCAGTCATTGGATGCATGGTCTACCATAATCTGGGATGCCTTCCTCAACATCCTTATTTTCTTTACATGAGAAAATTTAAATTTTTAAAATTATTTTATTATCATATTATTGTGATAATGTACTGAGGGTACATTGTGACATTTACAAAAGTTCTACAATGCATCATAGTTGAATTCCCCTACAAGGGAATTCAACTTTAGCCATAACATTCCTGGAATCCTTTAAGCAAACTACAGGCTATTAATATCTTTTATTGTTCTATTCTGAACTCTGTTTTCAGTGTAAAAGAAGGAATTAAAAGTGAATATGAGTAATCTACTTACTATAGAAGAATGAATATAAAATTTTTAAACTTATTGAGTTCACCATAAAAAGAAGTAGAAAGGAGAAAAATGGAGGGAATGAACCAATTTGGGATGCAATACATATATATTCATGGAAATGTCATAATGAAACTCTCTGTGTATATATCTTAAACAAAAATGTTTGATTTTTTTTCTCAAAACTGGAGAACAGAAATGTAAATTAGGTCCTGTTTGGTTGGTACCAGTGTGTGTGTGAGATATGATGAAAAGGTACAGGTGAATATGGTGGATATATAATGTACTTATGAATAAAAATGGAAAAATGAGGCTGTTGAAACTATTCTAAGAATTGGGGTGGGGAAAATTCAACTAAGATATGCTGTAAGCACTTTTGTAAATGTCACAATCTACCCCCAGTACAACAATATGAAAATAAATTAATAACCTCCCAAACAAAAACAAAATAAAATAAAATAGGTCTGAGGGAGCTTGCTGCCCCTTCTACTGTGTGAGGTTACAGCAAGAAGACAGCCCTCACCAGATACAACCCTACCATATTGTTCTTGGACTTCCCCACCTCCAGAACTGTCAAAAATACTTGTTGTTTATTAGATACTTATTTTATGATATTTTATTATGACATAGCTAAAAGTTGTGTCATATAACCATCTACAGATAAAAGGAAAACCTTTCATATGTGAACTTTAGCCCTTCACAAATACTTACTGAATGAATGAGTAAATGTGCTAGATAAGAACAGACCTAAGATGACAGAAGTTAATGATAATGTGTTTATATTTAGATATAGTATCTTTATACATTCTAATTTTAAAAGAAATGTTCTCCCTCAAACACAAATAAACTATTAATGCAGTTCTTTCTTCCCACACTAGTAATGAATTTATAGTGAGTGACCTACCATTACTTTTAATCTGGTCTTTCACACAAAATGAATACCACATACTAATAGATGAAGAAAAGAAGTTTTTTATCAGCATATATTAATTGTATAAAGTGGTTTCATTTTGGTATGTCCATACATGCATATAATATGCTTTGCTCAAATTCACCCCCTCTATTACTTTCTCCCTCTTTCCTCCCTCTCCTTCCTTTAAAAAAATGTAATGGGTTTCATTATTCTATTTTCATGTATGCATATAAAGTACTTTGATAAGATTCACAACCTGCCATACCCTCTCCTTTCTGATTCCTCCCACTGATTCAACCAATAAAACTTCTATCTCCATATTTCTTCCTTCACTTAGCCACCCTTCACTCTTCTTACAAGCACATTCAATGGAGGATGGGGTAGTACATGGTGACTGAAATTATGACCTCATGTGTGTAATGCCATAACCAGTCAGTGAAGGGATAATACATCCTTGCATGTAAAAAAATCAGCTACAGAGCTGGGTGTGGTGGCAAAAACTGTAATTTCACACTCAGGAAGCTTAAGTAGGAGAATTGAGAGATCAAGGCTGGGGCTACATAGCCAGACCCAGTTTTTTTTTTTTAAATAGCTAAATACTAAGCCTTTACAAGCAAGCATTGGAGAAAGGCTCCATGAGATAAACAAGTATATACTCTAACTCAAAACCAAATTGCTGAGCTTTATACTCAGTTGTCATTTATAATGAAAACCTTAAGGTCTCACTGAAGTCACCAAAATGTATAAGACAGAAGAGAGAGACAAGGAAATGTAACTGAATGGAAACATGCATACCATGTGTATCTTCTATCTCAGAAGTCTGTGTCTCTATTAGCTGAAATTATTCTTCAAAAATATTCATTATTCATTTGTCTCTTCTTTGTTCAGTAAGATTTTTGCCTGTTACATGTATTGTGCTTAAGTCATTGTAACCCCTTCTACAGCAGTTCTTCACCCTTTCCCCCATTCTCTGTTATTTAAAACTTTGAAGTGGGTTTCCTTGTGTCTTGTTCCAACACAGATGTGATATATTTCATTATTATTCTTTATTTCTTTCCTTCTTCCCTTGGTCTCCTCCACCAGTTCCACTTTTGGAGATATGATCTGAATATATTTCTTTGTATATATAACATTGCTTGCATTTCTGTTGGTCCTATATTCCACATATGAGAGAAAACATGCAAACTTTGATTTTCTGAACCTAGTTAACTTAAGATGATGTTCTCCAGTTCCATCCATTTACTTGCAAATAACAATTTTCATTCTGCTTTGTCGCCGAATAAAATTTCATTGTATATAACTCACACATTTTCTTAATCCATTCATCAGTAATGGGGCATCTTGGCTTTTTCCATAGCTTAGCTTTTGTGAATAATGTGGGTGTGCAAGTGCCTTTATTGTAACCTGACTTACATTCCTTATATCTCTAGGACTGGAATTGATGGATCATATGGCAGTTTTATTTTTAGTTTTTTGAGGAGGTTCTGTACTGTTTTCCATAGTGGTGGTACTAATTTGCATTCCCATTGACAGTGTGCGAAGGTTCCTTTTTCTCCACATACTCACCAGCATTTGCTTTTGTTTGTGTTGTGAAATCTTAATGTGGTATAGACTTTCCTTTCCTTCATGGCCAGGGATGTTGAATATTTTCTCATGTGTTTTTTGGCCATTTGGACTTCTTCACTTGAAAACATTTTGTTCAGGTCATTTGCCAATTTCTTCCTTGGGTTTTGGGGAATTTAGATATTTGAGCTCCCTTTATATTATAGTTACTAATCCCTTGTCACATGTATAGCTGGCAAAGATTTTCTTTCAGTCTTTGGGCTGTCCCTTCAATCTGTTAACTCTTTCTTTTTTGTGTTAATCCTTAGGGAAAGGATTTGTTAATCATTTCTCTTAGTTGCTGAGCCATTGAAGTTCTATTTAGTCAGTTTTTGCCTGTCCCTATAAGTTCTAGTGAATTCTGTACTCTTTCATGTACTAACTTGAAAGTTTCAGGTCTTATATTAAGATCCTTAATCCATTGTGAGTTGATATTTGTACAGGTTAAAAGACATGGATCTTGTTTAAGCTTTCTGCATGCAGATACCCAATTTTCCCAGCAACATTTGTTGAAGATGTATTTTCTCCATCATATGTTTTGGGCATCTTTATCAAAAGTAAAGTGGTATGTGAATACAAATCAGGGTCTTCTGTTCTTTTCCATTGGTCTTCATGTCTACTTTTGTGCCAGTACCATGCTGTTTTTATTGCTATGGCTTTAGTATAGTTTGAAGTTGAGAATTGTGATACCGCCAATGTTGCTCTTTTTTGCTTAATATTGGTTTGGCTACTCAAGGTCTTTCATGCTTCCATATGAACTTTAGGGTTGATTATTCAATTTCTGTAAGTGAATGTCATTGGAATTTTGATGGGGATTTCATTGACCATATAGATTGCTTTTGCTAATATAATCATTTTCACAATATTGATTCTGCCAATCCATGAGCATGGAAGATCTTTCCATCTTCTGTAGTCTTCTTTGATTTCTTTCTTTGATGGCTCATGGTTTTCACTGTAGAGGTATTTTACTTCCTTTGTTAAGTTTTTAACTAGGTGTTTGTTTTAAGGCTATTGTAAATAGAAGTATATTCATATATTCTTTCTCAATCTGTTCATTATTAGTATGTAGAAAGACTAACAATTTTTGTAAATTGATTTTGTATCCTCTTACTTTGATGAAGGTGTTTATTAAGTCTAGGAGTTTTTTGTTGGAATTTTCTGGATCTTTTAGATATAAGATCATGTCATCTGCAAATAGGGATAGTTTGGTTTTTTCCTTTCCTATTTCAAATCCTTTTGTTTCTTCTTCCTGTCAATTAGTACAACTATTATGGAAGACAATATGGAGGCTCCTCAAAAAACTAAAAATAGAATTACCATATGATCCAGCAATTCCAGTCCTAGGGATATAAGGAATGTAAGTCAGCTTACAATAAAGGCACTTGCACACCCACATTTATTGCAGCATTATTCACAAAAGAGATGAAAATCAAAACTACAATCAGATTTCATATCAACCCAGTTAGAATTGCCATATTCAAGGGCAATAACAACAACAAATGCTTACAAGGATTTGGCAAAATAGGAACCCTTATACACTGTTGGTGGGGATGCAAATTAGTATAACCACTGTGGAAAGCAGTATAGAGATTTCCTCAAAAAGCTAAAGATACAACTGCCATATTAACCAGTGATACCACTCCTGGGAATCTACCCAAAAACCATAAGTTAGGATACAGTAGAGACAGCTGTATACTGATGTTCCTCACAGCACTTTTCACAATAGTCAAGATATGGAAAAAAACCAGATGCCCTACAACTGAAGAATGGATCAAGAAATTGTGGTAAGAGGATCCAAAATGGTGACTGGGACACAGACATAGACTGCATGAGCTCTGTGAGTCAGGGACCTTGCTGAGATGCTGAAGACACACTAGGTTGAGGTAAAGCACTAGGGACCGCTGAAACTTCAGCACTCTGAAGCCCTAGCCCATGGAAGACCTCTCCACGAAATGATACACTGGAAGAACAGGCAGGCCACCACCCCCATACCACCACCGCCTCACAGATCCACTAGGCCACCACCTAGTTTTGTTAGTTTTACTATTGTAATTTAGATAATATTAAATTCACATAGACCAGGGAAAGAAACAGTACCTAGTGGAATGATGGGAAGATGAAAAGTGCATGGAAACCATTCTCCCCCCCAAAATAAATTAGTACAGGATTCAGAGGGAAATGAAGAAAATGGATACCCACATCCAGAATAAAACAAAACAAAGATAAACTATACAAAAGAACCCAACAAAGCCCACAAGAATATCTTGAAAGAAGAAACCCTGCAAGTAATCAATGAGAATTTCAGAGATGTTACTAGACATGGTCAACCAAAACATACAGGAGGCACTGAAGAAATTCCAATACAAAAAAATAAAGAATATGAGAAAACACAAAAACAAATAAATGAACTCATAGGAGCCCTAAATGGACATCAAAGTGAAACAGAGAACATCATAAATAGAGAGATAAATGAATTAAGGATGAAAATTGACAATATTACAAGAAGTGACCCATGATATAGAAGACCTCAGAACCAAGAATAAAACAGAAATACAAAACAAAATGGAAGGCCACTCCAGCAGACTAGAACAAGCAGAAGACAAAATCTCAGAACTTGAACATGAAATGGAAATTAAAGGAAAAACTGAAGAACTATTAGTCAGACAACTCAAGACCTGTGAAAGGAATATGTGAGAATTCACTGACTCCATCAAAAGAACAAACTTGAGAATCATGGGCATTGAAGAAGGAGAAGAGGTGCAACCAAAAGGAATGCTTAATATATTCAACAAAATAATAGCAGAAAATTTCCCAAATCTAGAGAAAACTATGCCCATTCAGATACAGGAAGCCTCCAGGACACCAAACAGACTTGACCAAAATAGAACTACCCCATGACATATTATCATTAAAACAAGCACAGAGACTAGAGAAAAACTATTCAAGGCTGTAAGAGAGAAAAAACAAATAATATATAAAGGTAAACCCATCAAAATCACAGCAGATTTCTCAACAGAAACCTTAAAAGTGAGAAGAGCAGGAAGTGAATTCTTCCGGGCACTCAATGAAAATAACCTCAACCCTAGGACACTCTACCCAGCAAACTATCATTCAAAATACATGGAGCAATAAATGTCTTCAATGATAAGCAGAAACTGAAACAATAGATGACCACCAAGCCACCACTACAAAAGATTCTTCAAGGAACTCTGCATGCAGAAAGTGAAAGCAAATAAAACCATGAAAAGGCAGGCAGTACCTAACTACAGGAGAAGAAAAGGCAAGAAAGTAGAGAGTACCATTGATTCAGCTTCACACAATCAAACCCTTAAACAAGAAGACATCTAAATGACAGGAATCACCACATATCTATCAATACTAACACTGATTGTTAACGGACTTAATTCCCCCATCAAAAGACACCATTGGCAAACTAGATTAAAAAGGAAGATCCAATCATCTGCTGCCTACAGAAGATCCACCTCATTGACAGAAATAAGCACTGGCTGAGGGTGAAGGGCTGAAAGAAGATTTACCAAGCCAATTATTCTGGAAAAAAGGCAGGGGTAGCAATATCTATCTCAGACAAAGTAGACTTCAAACTTACATTGATTAAATGAGATAAAGAAGGACACTCCATACTAATAAAAGGGAAAATACACCAAAAGGAAATAACAATTATCAATCTATATTCACCCAAAGTCAATGCACCCAGTTTCATCAAACATACTCTGAAGGACATAAACACATATATAGACTCTAACACAGTGGTAGTGGGAGACTTTAATATCCCCCTATAGCCAATAGATAGGTCATCCAAACAAAAAATCAATAAAGAAATTCTAGAACTAAATCACCCCATAGATCAAATGGACCTAGCTGATGTCTACAGAATATTTCATCCAACTCCTGAACAATATGCATTCTTCTCAGCAGCCCAGGGAGCCTTCTGCAAAATTGATCACATCTTAGGGCACAAAGCAAGCCTCAGCAAACATGAGAAAATAGAAATAATACCATGCATTCTATCTGGTCACAATGCATTAAAACTAGAAATCAACAACAAAAACAATAGTAAAAATCATGCAAACATTTGGAAGTTGAACAACACATTACTCAATGTTCAATGGGTCATTGATAAAATAAAAGAGGAAATTAAAAGGTTCCTGGAAGTTAATGAAAATGAAAACATGAACTACCGAAACCTACAGGACACAGCAAAGGCAGTCCTAAGAGGAAAGTTTATAGCCATGAGTGCATATATTAAAAGGTCAGAAAGATCTCAAATCAATGACCTAATGCTAAATCTCAAACTCCTAGAAAAACAAGAACAAGCAAATCCCAAAACAAGCAGAGAGAAATAATAAAAATAAGAACTGAAATCAATGAAATAGAAACAAAAAAAACATACAAAGAATCAAGAAAACAAAAAGCTGGTTCTTTGAAAACACTAAATAAGATTGACAGACCCCTGGCAAACCTGATTAAAATGAGAGAAAAAACCCCAAATCAATAAAATCAGAAATACAAAAGGGGAGATAACAACACCACAGAAAACCCAGAAATCATCAGAGACTACTTTGAGAACCTATATTCTAATAAATTTGAAAATATGGACAGATTTCTAGACAATAATGCCAATCCTAAATTGAACCAATAGGTCATTAACTACCTGAATAGGTCTATAACACAAAATGAAATTGAAGCAGCAATAAAGAGTCTCCCAAAAAAGAAAAGCCCAGGAGCTGACAGACTTTCTGCTGAATTCTATCAGACCTTTAAAGAACTAACACCAACCCTCCTTAAACTGCTCAACAATTTGAAAGGGAAGGAAAACTGCCTAACTCATTGTATGAAGCCAATATTACTCTCTTCCCAAAACCAGACAAAGACAACTCCAAAAAGGAGAACTGTAGTCCAATTTCATTAATGAATATCAATGCAAAAATCCTCAATAAAATAATGGCAAACTGAATGCAACAACACATCAGAAATATCATCCCCCATGAACAAGTTGTCTTCATCCTAGGGATGCAAGGGTGATTCAACATACACAAATCTATATATGTAATTCAGCATATTAATAAAAGCAAAGACAAAAAACATTTGATCATCTCAATACATGCAGAAAAAGCCTTCAATAAGATCCAAAACCACTTCATGATAAAAGCTCTAAGAAAACTAGGAATAGAAGAAATGCACCTCAACATTGTAAAGGCTATATATAACAAACCTACAGCCAACATAATACTTAACAGTGAAATACCAAAACCATTTCCCCTAAAATCAGGAATGAGACAAGGGTGCCCACTATCCCTACTCCTATTCAACATAGTACTGGAATTCCTAGCCAGGTCAATTAGGCAAGAAGAAGAAATAAAAGGAATATGAATAGGTAAAGAAACTGTAAAAATATCCCTATTTGCAGACAATATGATCCTATACCTTAAGGACCCAAAAAACTCTACCCCAAAACTCCTAGACACTATAAACTGCTATATCAAGGTGGCAGGATACAAAATCAACTTAAAAAATCATTAGCTTTTCTATACACCAAGAATGAACAAACTGAGACAGAATATATGGAAACAATTCCATTTACAATAGTCTCAAAAATAATAATACCTAAGAGTAAACTTAACATAGGATGTGAATAAACTCTACAAGGAGAATTACAAACTCCTGAAGAAAGAGATAGAGGAAGACTACAGAAGATGGAAAGATCTCCTGTGCTCATGGATTAGTAGAATCAAAAATGAAAAATGGCTATACTATTGAAAGCAATCTACATGTTTAACACAATTCCCATCAAAATCCCAATGACTTTCATCACAGAGATTGAAAAATCTACTCTAAAGTTCATTTGAAAACACAAGAGACTGCGAATAGCCAAAGTAATACTCAGCAAAAAAAGCAATGTTGGAGGTACCACAATACCCGACTTCAAACTATATTACAAAGCAATAGCAATAAAAACCGCATGATACTGGCATAAAAACAGACATGAATACCAGTGGAACAGAATACAAGATCCAGATATGAATCCACACAACTCGACCCATCTCATTTTTGACAAAGGTGCCAAAAACCTATGATGGAGAAAAGACAGCCTCTTCAACAAATGTTGCTGGGAAAAGTGGTTATCTGTCTGCAAGAAACTGAAACTAGATCCATGTCTATCACCTTGTACTAGTATCAACTCAAACTGGATCAAGGACCTAAATATCAGACCTGAAACTCTGAAGTTAGTACAGGAAGGAGCAGGAAACACTCTGGAACTAATAGGTATAGGCAAGGACTTCCTCAACACAACCCCAGCAGCCCAACAACTAAGAGAAAGGATAGACAAATGGGACTTCATAAAATTAAAAAGCATCTGCACAACAAAAGAAATGGTCTCTAAATGGAAGAGACCACCCACACAGCGGGAGAAAATATTCACCAGCTATACATCAGACAAAGGACTGATGACCAGAATATACAGGGAACTTAAGAAACTAAACTCTCCCAAAATCAATGAACCAATTAAAAAATGGATAACTGAACTTAATAGAACTTTCTCAAAAGAAGAAATTCAAATGGCAAAAAAGCACATGAAAAACTGTTCACCATCTCTAGCCATAAAGGAAATGCAAGTCAAAACCACACTAAAATTTCACCTCAACCCTGCTAGAATAGCCATCATCAAAAACACCACCAACAACAGGTTTTGGTGAGGTTGTGGGGAAAAAAGAACCCTCGTACACTGCTGGTGGGAATGCAAGTTAGCAAAGCCACTCTGGAAAAAAATTTGAGGCGTCTTAAAAATCTAAACATAGACCTGCTATATGACCCAGCAATCCCACTGCTGGGGATATACCTGAAGGAATGTGACACAGGTTACTCCAGAGGCACATGCACACCCATGTTTATTGCAGCACTACTCACAATAGCCAAGTTATGGAAACAACCAAGATGCCCCACTACTGATCAATGGATCAAGAAAATGTGGTATTTACACCACATTTTACTCAGCCATGAAGAAGTAAAAAAATGGAATTTTACTCAGCCATGAAGAAGAATGAAATCTTATCATTTACAAGTAAATGGATGGAACTGGAAAACATCATTTTGAGCGAGGTTAACCAGGCTCAGAAGACCAAAATCATATGTTCTCCCTCATATGCAGACTTTAGATCTAGAGTAAATACAGCAATATTGTTGGACTTGTGTCACATGACAAGGGGAGAGCATATATGGGAGATATAGGAATAGGTAGAAAACCCAAAATATGAAAGTGTTTGATGTCTCCGCTCCAGAGGAACTAATACAGAAACCTTAACACAACAGAGGTCAAGAAGAGAAAGGGATCAGGAACCAGAGTAAAGATCAATGAGAGATGAATCAACTTGGGTTGTAACACATTTGTACATGGAAGCAATGCTAGGAATCTCTCTGTATAGCTATCCTTATCTCAACTAGCAAAATATCCCTATTTGTCTTTCTTATTATTGCTTATGTCTTCTCCTCAACAAAATTAGAATGGTGGGGGAGGGGGGCAAGGGTGAGTAATGACCCAAACAATATATGCACATGTGAATAAGTGAATAAATAAATAAATGAAAATACATGCATATATGTATATTCCTTCTTAAAAAAGAAATTGTGGTAATATATATGCACAATGGAATTTTACTCAGCCATAAGGAATAATGACATATGGTTCGAAGGTAAATGGATATATTGAAGGACATCATGTTAAGTAAAGTAAGCCAGGCTCCAAAAGACAAAGACTGTTTTCTCTCCTACATAGAAGATAGATCCAAAAGATAAGCACATACCCCCCCCAATAAAAAGCATGATCCTATACGACCTCATATGTAGAACAATTTAATAACAGTGGAATTACTCTGTGGAACTCAGGGAAAGATGAAAAGAAAAACAGAATGATAGAGCATCATTATTACCATAAAACATAACATTTATGAAAGTAGAAAATATAAGGATATATATTGAAAGCTGTTGAAAAAGGGGGAGTGGAAGGTAAAGGAGTAAGGGAAGCTTGTAGAATGGGTTTGAACAGACCAAAATAAAGTATATCCACAGAGGGAATACATAGAGAAACCCCTCTGAACATTAACTTAAATATTAATATTGAAAGACAGGACCATAAAATAAGTTCAGAGTACCTCGGAGGGGTACTTGTAGAGGGAGAAGTGTGAATAAAGATTAAGGTGAGGGTATATGGTTGATGGAGTTCATATACTTATATGAAATAGAAGAAAGAAACCTTGCAATTGCTTTAAGTGGGATGGGGAAGGGGTTTAGGGGGAGAGAGGTGGGGCTAATATAACCAATGTACAGAACTGTCACTATCAATCCCCCCATTATCCCAGATAATGGACATATCCTAATGAAAAATTTTATAATAACAAAATAAACACAACATCAAATGTTGGCAAGGATGCAGGGAAAAAGGAACTCATATACACTGTTGGTGGTAATGTAAATTAGTACAACCACTATCAAAAGTAGTATGGAGCTTCCTCAAAAAGTATCATACAATCCAGTCATATCACTCCTGGGTATTTATCTGAAGGAACGTAAGTCAAGATACAAAAAAGGCACTTGTATGACCATGTTTATTGAAGTGCTATACACAATAGTCAAGCTGTGTAAATATCCCAGATGCCCTACCACTCATGAATGGATTAAGAAAATGTGAGATCAATCTATCTATCTCATCTATCTATCTATCAACCTACCTACCTATACATAAATACATATGCACAGTAGAATATTATTCAGCCATAAAGAAGAATGAAATTGTGTCATTTGCAAGTAAATGAATGCAACAGGATGTCATATGAACAAAGTAAACCAAGTTCAGAAAGACAAAGGTCACATTTCCTCTCATAGGTAGGAGATAGATTCAAACAACAATGTATACAAATACAGACATAATTATATATACATATATAGAAAGAACCTGTTTATAATAGTGGGACTGATTGAAGGGACTAAGAGGAGGAAGGAGGGGAAAAGAATGATATAAAGTGAATAGTATTGAAGTACATTGCAACTGTGTAGGAAGATGACATAAAGAAATGCACGGAAAGCTGTTGAATAATAGGGAGGGAGGGGAAAGTTTAAGGGAGAACAATACAGGAGTTGATCTGATTAAAGTACAATATATTCATAGGTGAAATACTAAGGCAAAAACCACTTTGAACAATTAATATATACTTAAAAATGAAGGACAGGAATGTTAAACAGGTCTTGTTAGGGAGTAGGTACCAGTATGCTAGTATGGGGGGGAGGATTGGACAGAGTAAAAGAGAGTGAATATGGCTGAGGTACTTTATATACTTGTATGAAGATAAAACAATGAAACTTTTTGAAATCATTCTTGTTAGAAACCAGGCATGAACCTTGGACTGGGAAATAATGGAACTTGCAAAGTCTCTCCATGGTAGGAGCTTGCACAGCCTTTCCTACCATATTTTTCCCAGCACCTGGTGTCTTGACATTTGTTCCTGCAGCTCCTTGAATAAAACAGCCTGCTGTGTCTGCATACCAGCCCCCTGATGCAAAACTAGATAAAGTACTAGAACTGTTAGGAGACTTCCTGATGCCAGATTAATCAATACCTTAGATTAGGTGTCCTGCATGCCGTGATGATTCCAGAACTGATGTGTTGTAATTAAGCTTCTATAGCCTTAGGAAAATTAGCCCACCAAACCTCATTCCTTTTACCTTAAATCAAAGAATTGTTGAAGCTTGATTTTTACTTGAGTCTTTTCCTTATACTAACCTATAAAATAAACATTCTGGCTCAGGTAGGTGCTCACATTTCCCACTAGTAATGTGTAGTCATCCTGATCCCAACTTTCTGTTTTATGTTTTATGTCTTTATGTCTCTATGTGTCTTTTTTCTCATTCCCCCGCTGCTCTTAGTCAGGTTTAAGTAGCATACCCACGCAAGTCGAGGGCAAGTGTCATCCAACATGCCACGTGGCGCCCACATTTTAAATAGGGAGGATAGGGATGAGGGAGAATGATGGTAGGGATAAACATAACCAAAGTACATTGTAACAAGGTACATTGTAAGCATATATGGAAATGTCATAATGAAAGCCCCTGTACAACCAATATGTGCTAATAAAATGTTTAAAAAGAAACAAATAAAACAATAATAAAAAGTATAGTTTCTCAACTAAATTAATAATGCAGATATTTATCAACATTACCAAGTGGTATGTAGTGTACACAATTGTATATGCCATGGTGTTATACAGCTGGCAACTTAGTAGGTACCTTTATACTAGAATCACCACAAGCATGAATAATGTGTAGTGCTATGATTTTAGGATGGCTATGAAGGGATTTTTAAGCTCCATTGTCATCTTATGAAATCATTTCATATGTATTGCCCATCTGTAGCTAAAATGCCATTTGCATTCCAGGAGTATGTGTCTAGTAATTTAAACCAAAATAATAATGACTCATTACTAATGGCTCTCTAGCTACCAAATCTGTTTCTTCTGGAAGCATCCAAGTTCATTCAACTTGTGCTGAAATACTTCAGTCAACTGTGACATCCTGAAATGTAAGAATCTGGCAACTATGGTTTTACTTGTAAATTGAAGTTGCTCCCAATTTGACTTCATATTAGTAACAATATTTAGAATATACAATATATAAAAATGAGCCAAGGATCTATTAGACAATTTTCCTTATTTTTTATACAGTGGGTTACCCTTCAGTTGGTAATCTCTTTAACTGAAATTCCCAATTATACTGGTCAACTGTGCTGCTATTTTTAGTTTGCTATACCTTGGTAGCAATGTATAGCAATTTGTTATAGTTTAGAATTCATTTTCATGTCTTCTATCCTAAGCCCAGTGATGGAAAGAAAATCTAGAAACAATCTATGTTTGATTTTGCTTATTCTTTTATTCTATCAGTACATGTTAGGCTTAGGCTACCTGAGAAAAGAACATTATAATGCTTATACTTTATCTTCCCTTCTAGACGTTAGTAGAGAATGTACCATTTCTATCTCAAATGACTGAAGTATTGCTGACTTTTCAATGGTTTCTAACATGAATCCCATAATCTCTTCAAACTGTTCTGAAGCGCTTTTGTCAACCTCCAAACTGCTGAGGAGGCTCAAGAGCAGGTTTTAATTAACATACTTTATTGAAGTTTTTCAGAGCAATCAATGTTCCTCTGGTTATTTGACATAGGCCCCTTGTTGTTTCAAATTTATTTCTCATCTCAGAATTCTTTAGTTTATGAACAGGTCCAACAATTCAAATTCAGTGATACACTATGTCGAACTGTAATTCACTTTTCATTTGCAGTAAAGGATCTCCCTGCTAAATTGTTGCTTTGAAAGAAGAGATATAAAATGATGATAAAGTATGAATGTGAGTGAAATGAGATGTTTGAAATTGTCTTTTATAGCAATATTTAGTACTATTAAACACTGAAATTTCAATTAAATGTGTTACTGTAAGGTTTAATTTGAATGATGATGTTATCTCAGGAGGTAAACAAGAAGGAAAATTAAGCTTAATCATATGAGGGACTCTAATGATAAGACCTTGAAGGAAGTTAAGAGGAAATATGGTTTAATCATAAGCTAAACTGTGTGACAGTTAGATGGATATATTAGAACACAAATCCTCTAGTGACTTAAAATTCATAATTAGGAAATTTTACAGCAGTGGACTGAATAGGAAGAGAAAACTACATAAGAGATTAGCTGAAAAGTCAAGTTAGGGAACTCATTGTTGCTATTTCCTTCTAAACTCATGAAAAGATGTTTCCTAGATATTTGAAGATTGGCCTGGATTGGGAATGAAACAAATAGAGCTGTATTCATGTCTATAGAGAGCAAATAAGTATATAGAGTAATATAATAACTTCCACTTGATGATCCAAACTTGGATGACTTGAATGGTTTGCATGCATCATTGCATTTAATTTTCATATATGTGAACTCAGATTGATTAATTTCCAAATGAAGCTACAGTCATCCAGGCACAGGGGACCTGGGAACAATAACCCAGGAAACCCCCATACTAGCACAAGACTTAAGTAAATTGGTCTCATGTGTATGGAGATGATACTTACCAGAACAGTCCACTATTCCTGTAAAATTTTTATTACATTACCTTAAGTGAGCATACAATTCAGAGCATCTAATTCTTTCTTTGTATGCTCTTCAAGAGCTTTCCAGGGAGACTGGAAGTGGGCATGTGCGCTTTCCCAAGACCCCATATTGGAGCCCTCCTCTTCACAGCTCCATCTGCTGGTTCTACATCTCTTTTTCAAAGTGACTCTGTCTCTGGGAACCAAATGAATAAATGTTTTGGGAAAAATGTCACATGATAGCACCTTATAGGACAAGACCCCACTTTTTCTGGGTTGTTTTTTGTCTCTCTCAGAAAGCACTACAATTGAATCATCAGTTGGCCATTTCTACCATTGTATCAGGGCAGCTGATTTTGAGTGATCAGTATTTAGTAGTATCAGTGAATTTGGTAATGTGTCCCCTGGCTTACTTCATGAATGATAAATTAATTCCTCAATTACAAATAAAGTGTTGGTTCTGTGATGAGGAATAAGGCATTCTGTATGAGTATGAAAGGTGGCACTAGCAGAAGTGCTATAGGAAGGAATGATCAGTCTGTGTCCAGAATAACTCTCTCCTTTCATGAAGGGAGATAATCAGTGAAATCAGTTAGCCACTGAAAATATTATCATACTGGTTCAGTTTTAGCCTCTCTTCTCAGTATTTGGAAATTCCTTATGATATCCTTGTGGCTAAGCTCATGCATAATCTGTTCTTGCCAAGAACAGGAGCCAAGAATTTCACAACAAATGTATTGAAAGCCACAAAACAGGTCTTATTTATCTTATTAGTAAGATCTTCTTCTGTAGTGAGTGCTCTTTAAAGCATTTAAATATGACACAATCATTCTGGTACTTAATGCCTATTTTGATTCCTCTTAACAATCTTCCACTATTATCCTTTCTAAGTTGATGAGGCATTACTCAGAAATTAGTGTAGAATTGAACCTTTCCAAATAAAGCATATAGTTTAATTTATTGCTCAGATATCTGCCAACTACAGAGACTTTCCTTTGGTCAGGACTATGCCAATATGGGGCTCTAATGCAGCAGCTTATTGTATCTATCTGGTAACAGCAACGTGCATCAGCAAACCAGGGCTCTGAGCATTCCTTTTGTTAATTGTTTTATGGAGTCCTCTTCTGTTATTAGAAATCTGCTTATGATTCCAGAGCTGAGAGTGGAAGGAACAACACTGAAACAGTTGAAAGGAGTCCTACCTCCAAACCTGCTTAGGCCTAATCTTGCATATATGATTTCTATTAATAAGGGAATACTCCTGCATACAAGTAGCTTTTTGTTTGAATGGATCAAAAATTATTGGATAGGCAGCTGAGGTGACCAAGGGACTTGTTGTCCTACAGTTTATGGCCTAGTAGTAATCCAGGATCTTCTTCACAGATAGAGAGTTGTTGTAGTCAGAATAGGTCATCATTGTTTTATTTCAAACTCATATAGATCTGTACTGTGACTACCCTACAGGGACCCCATACTGCTGTCTTTTCTGTCATAGATGCTTCAACCATAAAATAAGCAGACATCAGGCAGCTGCACAAGAGCATTGTCCTTATATTAAGTCTGAATCCCACACAAAACTTTGGCCTTATATGTAATCCAGTAAATGAATAAGAACAGCCCACCAAATTGGGTGTATGTTGTTTGCAAAACCCAAATAATTGCACCAAACATATTACATCTTGCTTCATGGAAAATGGTGTGAGCTGCAACTAACATTCTTAAGTTTGGGGAGTATATCTCTACATATGTTAGACAATTAAGTATTTGAAATTTCATGATGAGAAACTTTTCCATTCTGTAGAGTTTATCTCTCATCCTCTGGCATGCTTATGTTTTGTTGAAGAATCCAGGATACATATTTATTCTTGGTTATCCAATTAGTGAAATATCATTATTATAATGGTCTTGTGTAATATTCTATGGGACATGATTTTTAAGAACATTTGGAGCTATTATCTGTCAGAGAATAAAGTATAGACATAAGACTTTGAAAATATATTCTGACACATGACATGAACAGCTTCGAGTATCTATCTACTTATCTACCTAGTAATAGAGATCATATGTGTTATAATAATGTAACAATAGGTATAGAATAGATGTTAGGGGATATGGTATATTTTTCTACAGTAAAGATGCTAAATGAACATCAAAACTAGTAAAAACTTATAACAATCCATAATAATCTCTAAAGTCAAATTAGTTTTTGCATCAGGCAAATAAAAATTGAGACAAACAAGGAAATGAAATAAATCATGTCCTCAGTATATCTCTCTAGTCTTTTATGATAAATAATGTCTGAATCAATTTAAATTTTGCTCTTGATTACTATTTGTATACACAGACTCCCACTTGACCCTTTCTATCAAAATAATCTTCACTCACTGGCTCAAGTCTCGGTTCCTTAAATATGACATAAGAACAATGGTAGAATGTGTGCAAGATGGGCTTCTAAGATTTAGTGTCAAGTTAGAGTGATTATCTTATAACCTCTGGAAAACCTACAAATTCTCCTTTTCTCTAGACACATTCATCCTCATATATGACATAAAGTTTTGTGGGAAAGTTTAGAGGAAAATCTACAGTAGACATTCAAGTTTCTTCTTCAGAGAACTTTACCTCTATCTTGATAAAGGAGTGACAGGTATATGAAGGGACCTAAGTCTATGAATGAGGTAACTATGAATATGTACTTTGTGGATAAAAATTAATTTTCTGACTTCTGAAAAAAGAATTGTTCAATTATATAGATATAACTTATCTATATAAGTACATATTTATAACAAATTCTTATTGAATGCATTAAATTCAGGCTATACATTTAGATCTTTCTGGCACAAAACTCTTAGAATACATTTGAAAATATGGATTTTTAGCCATTTGATGATTAATTTTTGGTAAGAACTTTCAAATTCATTGGCTTGGATCATTTCTTTTGTAAGGATAGACGTTGGAAATTTTTTCTCTGTTTCATGGAGAATAACTGGGAAAGATGGATTAAGGAAAAAGCTGGTGGAACCACTGAACTTCTTTTGATGGTTACATTGCTTTGTTGACCAAATTGAGAAGCAGTTGATTTCACAAATGACTATATAACTGATTATGTGTCCACTTATTTTGAGAGGCTATCCTCCACTGATTTAAGTGATGCAGTCAAGTGTTGTAACACTCCATTCTTTCTGCTATCAAGAACAATGGCACAGATGATGCCCTAATCATTATTTAACATATGCTATCTCCAAGGCATGATTCCTAATTTTCTTCCTCTGTACAATCCCATATTAACACTTAGATAATACATTAAATTTTCTCTTACTTTTTATAGATCTATATGGTCTAACCTTACCAAAACATCATATCTCTGAACTGTGATTTTGTTAGCTATATATTTTTCAAACAAATAAAAATAAAAATAAATGATTAATTATAATCCTTAAATGTTTTCATTTCCACTTTAAATTCTGTTTTGCATACAGTAGTGAGAATAAACTGTTTATCCTCATGTGTCACACAAATATTTCACAAATGCTAAAGAAAAAGAACCACACAAAAAAGTATATACTAAAGGATCTAATGCATACTATTAGTATTGATACATAGAATGAAAATATACAGAGCCATAGAAATAAAAACAGCATGGTACCAGCACAAAAACAGACATGAAGACCAGTGGAACAGAAGCTTCTGCACAACAAAAGAAATGGTCTCTAAATTGAAGAGACCACCCACAGAATGGGAGAAAATATTTGAAAGCTATACATAAGGCAAAGGACTGATAACCAGAATATACAAGAAGCTCAAAAAACTAAACTCCCCAAAAATTAATGAACCAATAAAGAATTGGGCAACTGAACTAAGGCAGAACGTTTTAAAAGGAAAAAGTCCAAATGGCCAAAAAACACATGAAAAAATGCTCAACATCCCTGGCCATAAAGGAAATGCAAATCAAAACCAACTAAGATTCCACCTCACTCCTGTTAGAATAGCTAGCAACAAGAACACCACCAAGAAATGTTGGAGAGGATGTGGGGGAAAAGAAACCCTCATATGGTGCTGATGGGAATGTAAGTTAGTGCAACCACTTTGGAAAACAATATGGAGGGTTCTCAAAAAACTAAACATTGATCTGCCATATGGTCCACTCCGAGGGATATACCCAAAGGAATGTGACTCAAGTTATTACAAAGGTACCTACACACACATGTTCATTGCAGCACTATTTACAATAGCCAAGCTATGTATACAGCCAAGATACCCCACTACCAAAAAATGGATTAAGAAAACATGGTATTTATACGCAATGGAAGTTTACTCAGTCACAAAGAAGAATGAAACTTTGTCATTTGCAAGTAAATGGATGGAACTAGAGAACATCATCCTAAATTAAGTTAGCCAGGCTCAGAGGCCAAAATTTGCATGTTCTCCCTCATAAGCTGATTGGACATGGGTTACACACTGAGGGGAGAATGTGCATGGAAGGAATAGGGAAAGAGAAGGAAACCTAAAACTTGAATGTGATTGATGTGCTCCCTGTAGGAGAGCAAATATAGTAATCTTAAACTGGCAGAGGCCACTATGGTAAGGGGACCAGAAAGTAGTGAAGAGGTCTGGCAGAGATGAACCAATGTGGGTTGCAATACACAAGTGTACCTATCTTTATCTCAAACTAGCAAAAACGCTATGTCTTTCCTATTATCTGTTATGTTCTCTCTTCAACAAAATTGGAGAACAAGAGGAAGGAACAGGTACTGCCCAGAAGCAGGGGAAAGTGGAGGGAAGTGGCCCAAACGATGTATACACATGTAAGTAAATGTAAAAATGATAAAATAAAAGAAAGAAAAAAAACATACAAAATTAATCCAAGTTTTCAGAAGCTAGATTCTCTAATAGTAGTTAGAGGGGATAATTATATCACTAAGAGAAAAAGGGTCAATCTTGTTCCGTATGTGTGTTCAGTTTATTTAAAAAAACATCAAATAGTGTACTTACATATGTACTCCATTCATTCCCATTGTCAATTCCTTTCTGCTGTGGTTGTGGGTTTTTTAACCAGTTTTTCTACATTACAACTGTGGTCTGATATATTTTGCCGACCAGGGCATTGTCTCTTCATATTATCCAACAGTATGCATAGAACCCATTTCTTTAAGTTTAACATCATGTTACAAGGCAACAATGCTAAAGTACTTGTGCTTTCAATATAGGGATTTTAATGTTTCACAAAGTAAAACCTTGTTTTTAATTTTTTATTTGAATCTTTTAATTTCTATCTTGATCTAAATTCTCTCATAAGATCTTAGCTAGGTCATCATATTGTATACAATTGTTCTTTCTCCTGCTCCTGTTCCATGGGACATGGTCTATAAAAGTGTATCTGTACACTTTCTCTACTTTCTACTTTCTCTCTGAACCCTTTCTCAGAAATCTTGTTTCCTTGCCTTACCAATTTCTGTATTTGTCTAAATATGAAGGCAACAAGATTATTTTCCAAAATAAGAGCTTCTACTGCCTCCATTACATATGACATTTGAGCAAATTGCATGGCAATATAAGCATACTTCAGCTCTAAAAATCTATGAAGTACTCTCTATACAGTGAATAGAGTACTGAATGTTACTTTTTACAACCAAGCTTCATTGACCCTCATATCTTTTATCAAAAGCGCAATAAGCTCCCTGCATGTGCATGGTAAATAATTATTCAAGAGATATCACTTGAGCAATTAATTTTAAAGCATTCATCAAAAAATCCCAATGGTGGTGACTTGTAAAATTCAAGAACTATTTATGAGTACTAAGTAAATTATTTAAGTCAAATTAGTTCAGTAAATGTGTATGCATTTGTGTGAATAATTTTGTATGCAATTCATTGTTTTATAGTAGTTTATTCAATGCTGACAAGGAAGCTACAATGATCTCTAGAAAAAATATTTATACCAATTTGTATCCTTTGGATTCCATAAATACTTATATTTTATCATAAAGTAAAGAATATGTTTTATGGAGCTCACAACTATTTCAAATATATTAAAAACTTAGAGTAATTAAAATAGTATAGGACTAGCATAAACAGACATATTAAAAATAGAATGGGATAGGATAGGATAGGAAGACTATAAGGGGAGAGCCCAAATATCAACCTCACATGTATGGTAAACTGGTCTTAGACAAACGTGACAAGACTATACAATGGGAGAAGACAGTCTTATCAATAAAAGTTTGGAAAACTTTTATTCACATGTAAACATATGAAACTGAATTTTAGCTTATACACAGAAGTCTGTATAACTATTAGAAGAAAACATTGGAGAAAAAGGAATAGTTTCTTCAAAGCGACACCAAAAGTAAAGACAACAACAAAAAGAGTAAGTAAATAAGACTATATCAAAATAAACAGTTCTGGATAGGAGAGGACACAATCCAGAAAATTAAAAACTAACCCACAGAATAGAGGAAAATACTTATAAACCATATAAATATGGTTGACATCCAAAATACCTGAGGAACTCCCACAATTCTATAACAAAAAGCAGAAAAATAGGCAATTCAATTAAAAACTGGCAAAGAATGTGAATGGACATTTCTCCAAAGCAGATATAAAAATGCCTAAAGGGGGTTGAAAGATGCTTGACATCACTAACCATCAGAGAAATACAAATCAAGCCATAATGACATTTCATCTACATCCATAAAATGGACAGTTATAATATTCACAACAATAATAATAAATGTTGGAGAAATTGGAACCCTTATATAGTATTGGGTATGCAAAGTCCTGTTGCAACTATGGAAGTCAGTATGGAAGATCCTCAAAAATTAAAAAGAGAATTACAGTATTATCTGCCAATTTCATCTGATGGTATACACCAAGAAGAATCAAAACCAGGATCTGAAAGGGATCTCTTCATTTCCATATTAATTACAAAACTATTTACAATAACTAAATAATGGTACAACCAAAAGAAAGATGAATACAAAAAGGAAATATAGTACATACATGCATGCACTATTACTCCACTTCTTGGGCTGGAGGCTTGACTTAGGCAATAGAGTGCCTGCCTAGCAAACGTGAAACCCCAAGTTCAAATCCCAGTACCACCAAAAAAAAAAAAAAATTCCACCATTTATGAGAACATGGTTATATAAGTATTATAAACCAGTCATAGGAGGTAGCTAAAATAGTCAAATTCAAAGAAGCATAGACTAGAAAACTGTTTGCCAGGTGTAGGGGAGGGGGAAATGAGGAGCTGTTGTTCAAGCAGTATAAAATTGCAGTTATGCAAAAGGAATTAGTTCTGCTGTAAGAAACAGCGCCTATAGTCAACAGTACTGTACTATGCACTTACAAATGTGTTAGGAAGATAGATTTCATGTTAAGTATTCTGACTAAAACCAAGAAACAAAGGGACACAAGGAATCTTCTTGATACAATGAGTACATTTATTATCTCGACTTCATGATGATGGTTTCATGGTTAAAGGAATTCAAATTCAGCAAATAGTATATATTAAATATTTTCAGTTTTTGGTATACCTCATCAAAAAATTGATTCAATGATTTAGTGTTGACAACATTAATGTCGGAGCTTCAGACATCACTGAATATGAAATTAGCATTAAAAGATAGCTGGGCATGGTGGCACATGCCTGCTAAGCTGGGAGGTAGGGATCTAAGGAGAGCAGTTCAAGGCCAACTGGAGCATAAAAAGTTAGTGAGACCCTATTTCAAAAATCAACCCTAGTGTGAAAATGCAAAACTATAAACCTGAAATACTATCTGTGTCTGAAGCTGGCCTCAGGCAAAAACAGACCCTCTCCGAAAAATAAAGAAAAGTCAAAGTTCGGGAGGAGTGGCTCATGTGGTAGTATGCTTGAGTAGCAAGCACAGGACCCTGTGTTTGACCCCAACACTGCCCCCCCAAAAATAAAAGGAATTAAAAAAAGAAGAAAAAATTGTCCATATAGTACTTTTATCAAAGCTCTTCCCTTATGGAAACCAATTGAAAAGTAATTCGACAATTTGTAGCTTGAGATGAACATTGGTTCTTTAACTAAGGATATAATCAACTGCTTGCTTTGATTTGCTTTGTTCCTTTTTCTTTGAGCATAGACCTGACTTTGCCCACTTATGCCATTTGTTGCATTTGTTGTTTCAGAAGTCATTTTGACACTGGAATGTCAAGTCCTTAAAGGATAGACTTATGTCTACTTTCCCCACTCTTTCAAGGCCTCCAGCCAACTATCATTGCATAGCAAATTTTCAATGGCTGCACGTAGGAATCTCTATGTTTGCTAAGGTCTAATGAGTCCCCAACATAGTGTACAGAGAAGAAAACTGTGACTTTATCTAGGACAACTTGGCTTGTTTAACTTCTTTTAAACTTTTCAAGTTTTCTGCATGACAGAGTTCCAAGGGTTTAAGTTTTTGGCAAAGACACATAAATCAAAAAGTTAAATTGAAAAAAGGCTCAACCTATCCTTTTTAAATGAAGGAACTGACAATTTTGTGATTTATAAGTATTTAAGCTGTCACTGGCCACCCAGTGTCTTGCTAATGATTTTTCCCCTGTAGATGACAAATTCAGCTTCTTAACTGTCCTAATTGCTACTGTGCACATCCTTACTTAGCAGGAGTCTGAGTAATTTGGAAGGTATTTCTTAACTAGAAATTTATTTGAGATGTTAAGAAGATGTAGAAAGAAAATTATATATGTACTCACAATATTTAAATATACTTTGTGGCTTTGTTAAAAGAACAAATAATTTAGGTGACTTCAGTGATTTATGAGTAGTAAATATGTGTACAACTTTAGAAAAATTTTCTTAACATATGAAATAATACACTTAAAACAACACATTTATGATGGTTATAGACATAACTGAAAAATGTATTCCTTTAAAGAAAAAATTGCTTTCAAGTCATTTAAAATTAATCCTCTAGAGGATTTAAATTGTACATCAATAAAATTTATCAACTTGCATAATACAACTTCCAAAAATTACATTGATTACTTAAAAAGAGGCTAGACACACACATACACACAAATTATTCAAAGTGGTTTTGCTTTGTCTGTTCCTATTTTTGTATCAAAATAAAATATTGCATAATTCCATTTCACTACCACTTCTGTTAATGAAACAGTTACAATACAAAATTTGTTGAGTATGATTTTTATAATTGTACTAACTTGCAATATTGATTTAAAAACAGCATTCAGTGGGTCTACAGACAATACACCAAAGAGACAAATTTGTTTCTAGTCAATAATGAAAATTATCTAATCATATATATATTTGCTAATTCTGTGATTCTAATGCATTTATTCTTAACAGATACGCTGTTTGAAAGCAGAGAGACCTCTAAGACATAAAGAACAAAAACAGGGAGCCCAATTAAATGACTGTTGTAATAATTCATGTTAATGATGATTACAACCTGACCCACACTTGGAGTAATAAAATAAAATGTGAATTTTAATTGAATTTTGAAAGAAAATGAGTGGGAGAATTTCTGCTTCTGGAAAGGTAGAGTAAACATACTTTTCTCTATTCTAAACATTAAGTAAAATGTAAAATCATGAATATTATACATAAAAAGAGAATAAGAAGACTGAGAAAGTTGGAGGGAAAGAAAAATGGGCAAGTAATTTCAGGCTGTCTTTTACTGCGGAAGTAGGGGAATTTATAGTATATAATTTATATGACAGGTAGTGGTAGGTAGTTCCATACAATAACAAAATGGTCAACTAAATCATCCACATTTGACCATTGCTCTATTTGTCAAATATTCAAACTATATTCTAGCAGTACTTGTATGTATCTACTAAGAAAAAATTAAGGAAAGTATAATCATAACTGCCTTTCCTAATGAAGTATAGGATATCTTTAATAAACTATGTACTCCAGGCTTAATGTTTAGTTAACAATTTTCTCATTAAATGCTTTTGAGAAGCTTAGGGTTGGACAGAATTGTCTCTTTAAAAAGTAATGAGAAAAACATTTTTCAGCATTGTGACAAGTTGTTTTTAAAGACTCTTTAAGTGAAAATAAAGGGAAAACAGTTACTTTTAATGGGTGAAAGTATTCAGCAGCCTGGTCTGCAAGTTAGCTCATTAAAAGTAGTATCATCTCACACAGTAATAGTTGCTATATTGCAACAGGTTTAAGTCAGCTTTTTGAGTTTTATTTTGTTTTTGTTTTTGTTTTTGTGTTTGTGTTTGCATTCCTTAGAATCTTAACTGGGAATTTAAAAGTGCATTTTAATATATACTTCTGAACACACACTCACATTTCAGGAACTTATTTCTTAGCTACAGAATAATTCTGAAATCTTGGAAAATTCAGGCGAAGCAAGTCTTGGTGCTAAATTTCTTCATTTAGAGTGTTCTTTATGGATTAGGACTCTAAAAATGAGCTGCTAAACTACATATCTGAAACTTTCATTTTAAATTCAAATAAATAAAAAATTAATGTAACTACAGTTTTTCCTAAAACAATCTGAGTTGAACAGGGATTCTCATGAAACCTGAAATTTATGGTGCTCATCAGAACTGCTTACAGCCAGAAATTAAGCTTATTTTAGTGAAAGGAGCTTCACATATAAGCTGATTTGAGAAGCTGCTGAAATTCAAATAGTAAATGGCTTTAATTAATGGTGGCCCTGCTTTGCAGTACAGCACCAGCCCCATACCTTCCTTTCACATTAATCATTGAGGTTTTCCATTTCCTTGGTTAAGTCCCAAACAACAATATAATAGACTGTTGGTCTCATGTATTGGACCACACAAATTTCTCAACTGTTTGGTTTACAAAAATTCAAGTACCTTGATGGCAAAGAAATGCATGTGGACATATATGATTATAGTTTTAAAACTGAAAAAAGCAAAGACTGTCAGTACATATACATGATTGTTGATTACACATTTCTAATCAAATCTCAGATATACAAAAAAAATCTGCTTATTTTGCTAGGACTTTAAGAGTTATCCAAAATGTCTTGAGAATTAGTTTCTTAATTTCTTCATGAATTATTGCTCCTCTTTTGAATACTTAAATCAAGTATTTCTCTTATTTTTCTTCTTTGTGTTATTAATAATCCTTTCCAGTTAGTGTCTGAAAAATACCAGAAACTGTATCAGGAGCATTACCTTCATGATTTTTAATAATGATAATTTTTGCTCTAGTAGGGTAATATAGCTCTTACTATATTTAAGGGAACTGAGACTCAGGGAAATTTTTTTTAATTATCAAAAATATCAATAAAGCTAAGAAGAGGCAAAGTCTAGATTTGATATGAGGAATATAAAATTATTTTCTATAACATTTCTATGAGATTACACACTTGCTTTTATGTCTCCACATAATTAGGTATAAACATAAATTATTTACATTAAGTAAGAAATCATGTCTGCATATTAGCATTGTTTTAGGCCTTTAAATGTCTTATCTGGCAAAAAAAGAGGGAAATATTTATTGCTAAATTACAGAAAACATCAGCCCCTGATTTGGAAAACAAAAATATTTAGAGGAGGAAGAGTTTCTGAGATAATGAAGAATAAAATTAATAACTAATGTCTAACAACATTGTGTCCATGGAAAAAGGAAGGAACATAGTAGGGACTGTGTTGGTCAGCTTTCCATAGCTATAATAAATAATCATACACTCAACTTACAAAAAGAAACATTCACTTTAGTTCACAGTTTTGGAGGTTTCAGTCCATGGTTAGTTAACCCCATTAGGACTGTGTTGAGGAAGATTGTCATGACTGCAAGTGTGTGGTAGAGTAAAGATGCTCACCTCATGGACACCAAGACACAAGAAATAGGAAGAGGACAAGGGCTGGAGTCCTGCTATCCCCTTCAAGGGTTCACCCCAAATAATCTGAAGACCTCTTCTTAGGCCCCACCTCCTAAAGGCTCCACAACCTCCAAATAGTGACATGGAATAAGGGACTAAGCCTTTAACAAATGAACTGAAATTTCAAAGGATACTTCAGTTCTAAACTATAGCAGGGGTTTACAAGAAAAAATCAAGACGTTAGAATTAACTTTAATTTGTCTCATCCTGCACTGGTAACTGTGTGGGTTATTTTGTGTTTGCCTTGTCAAATCCATCCTCTAGAATGTTTTTACTGTACCCTTAGATGCTGACCTCTATGGACTGTCATTTTGTTCTCACATCTTGGTCTTCTGTTTAGACTGGCCACCCAGGTGAGGACAACAGAAGCAAAGATGGATGAGGAACAAGGAGAAGGGAGAGAAGTCCTGCTCAAGTCCCATTGTTAGTTTTCTCTGCCTCCCGAGTGAGTCACAGGGTCTTTGGGTTAAAAACATAAAATCAATTGGGAATCTAAATGGCATGTGGCTGAGGTTGAGAACTGCTTCTCTCCTGGATTTTTTTTCCATCTAATTCTAAATTTCTAAATCTGTCTAAACTCTCTACTAACAGTAAACTCCTTTAAGTCCTGTTTCCAAGATGGGATGCTTTTCCCATCACAAACATGTCAAGACCAGGAGAGGAAACAGGTCACTGCAGGCAACAACCATGCACTGGTCAGTTCGCTCTCTTGGCTAAGACACCATGTGGTCAAGGTTATGGACCCATCCTCTCAGTGAAATAACACAGGCTGGAGGCACCAGAGAGGAAATTTCAATTTTCTGTCTAAGCTTTTCTTTATTTCTTACTAATGTCCATGTGTATAAAGTTGGGACCTTAGTATCCCAGATTATTACATTAGCACAAAGGCAACAAGACAGCCCTTTCTTGGGTTCTGTTATGGATTCAATAATGCATTTGGGTTTTTTTAATAATTATAAGGGGATCCATCCCTGAAATCAACTCGACAGGTTAATTCATTCTACATTTTCCATGCTTACTAAGATAGTCAGGAATCACCAGTTTCATTGGAAATATAATCCATTTTTCTTGCCTGACATGCACATTCTTATTTTTTAAAAAACTAATTTTGGTGTAAATTAAGAGGTTGGACTCATGCATTCTGTATCCTCTTCCCGGAGGAGGATACAGGATGCTGGCTTTACCCCAAAACTAAGTTCCCTAAATTTTCTTTAAAAGATTTGGCTAATAACAAACTTGCTGTAGCCTAAAGTAAACTGATATTAGAGGTTATTTAAAAAGCCACCTCTAGAGGTAAACCTGATGTCTTAAAAGAGGCCATCTGAAGTTAAAATCCCACTCTAATCCTAGTTGTATGTCTCAATATGTTTAGTAAAGGGATCCCTTGGAAGATGGGGACATTCATGGACCCAGAAGTAAGAAATGGGAAGGTACAATGATTAGGAAGGGACACCTCCATAAAAAAATCAGTGCAGATTTAATTAATCATGCTGGTTAGGGGTAAGGAGACATCCATCCTTAGGCATATAGATTCATCGTTCCAAATAAGAGGAACAGGGTATTTAGGAAGGGGGAGAAAGAAACTGCCCCAATCCCCCAGGGAATAGTTTCATATAAGGGAACAGATGCAGTAATGCACAGCTCCATTTTTGTCTTTTCTTCCTTCTATCTTTCTTCTGGAGGCACAAATTGAGAACATAGGAGAAAAATGCAGTCCTGAAGATCTCACTTAGGATTTTACGAGCACTGTTTAGTGCACTAAAATTTAAAAGAGGATTAAGAAAAATAATATATGGCCAAACTTAACATTAAGATGCCTTATGATTGGGCCTTAAAAGATTCCAATTGCAACTTTGGTATTTTAAGCTATTTTTATTACTTCTCAACTGACTTTGAGTTTCTACAGTTTGTCTAACAGGGACCTTTGGATTCTATTTTGGTCTTTAGCAGGGAAGGGGTGGTACATATTAAAACAGAAAGTTTAAAGAGATCAGTTATGATTTGCATAAAAATTAAAGACCCTCAGCTTATCTTGTTGTTGCCCTGAACTTGTCTAAGGAAAATTCTCTAACTTATACATGGTTTAGAAGGTTTTTCTGTGAGTGCATGCTAATTGTTGTGTGTCTTGTGTGTATGTCTGTCTTATGTTTATGAATGACTTAGTGGAGACAAGATTCTAAAGGCTACAATAATAGTCATGTTAGATTTTCTCTTGCTTCAGCCACCAAGATAAGCGTCTAGCAATGTGAGTTGTAAAACAGCATTAGGCACACCTTAATATGCTTCTGAAATTCCAGTTTGTCTTATGTGCCCAATTCATAAAACTTGTTCATATATGTGTGTGTGCGCTCACACATGCATGTTTGTATGTATACTATGTAAACATCTCCAAAACAGTTCTTAAACTGTTGTTTTAAGGATGAAGTAATATTCAAGGTTATCAAAAACAGGTATTCAAGAGGTAACAAGTATTCAGTATTATATGGGTTGGAACATTCTATTAGCAGTCCCTGTCTTTTTAAGTCTTTGATTATGGGAATTAGCCTCACCTTAACTTCCAGTTTTAAAAAAATATTGTTTCTGATGGGGAAACTAAGAGGGGTCCTTGAGATGAATTAAGACTGGAACCGCTGTTTGAGCCTGTTCCATGGTATGTCCATCCGTCCCCACTGTGGGCTATACTAATTCCTCTATCAAGGGCAAGCAAAAGTAATATCTTGGGGGTAAAAGGAGCTCTACCACCAACTTAGATAGATGGTCTCACCCTACCAGGGGAGTAGGGGTTTCTGGGACAATTAAAAAGGAGTGACAAGAGTGGAAATCTCCCCAGGAGCAGGCTAAAGACTGAGTGAAATAATGCTCTACAGGCTGGCCTGATATGCTTCAAACAATAATTTTCTTGGAGGACCTGGGTCCAACAGAGAAAGGACTAGCTGAAATTCTGGCCCCGGTAGTAATAAGGAAGTTGACCTTGTGCTTTTCAATAGTAAGTATTGCCCAGTGGGACTCCTCTGTTTTTACAGGAGCCTGGATGGGAGGCCCCAGTACCCGTCATTGGGTGGGAGACTCTGGCCTTGGTTCCCCTAGGAACTGAGGTCAGTGTGCCTTTCAATTATTTCCCTGACAAATGGGGCTGGGTCTCAGAGGTGGTTTCCTCTAGGGTCACTCCCTCTTAAAATGGTCAGCCTGTTCACATTGAAAACATGTCCTCCGGTTTGGACTCTGCTCCAGTGGAGCCTCTCTGAGCACTGCAATCAATGCCTCCTGCCATTTACCCTTTCACTTTTCCCTCTCTGGGTCCCCCTTTTCTTTTTCTAAGGCCCTATTATAGTATACAAGTGTGTTACACAGACCAATTGGTCTAGTTCTCTGCTCCCTTCAGCCACCAGTTGGAGGTAAAGTGGCTAAAGCTCTGGTAACTATGGTAACGATAATGGTTACAAGTATTGTAGAGTCAGTTGGCGCCTTCTGACTAACCTAGAAAGCACAAACAATGAAAAGGACAAACTGAAGTCCTAAACTGCCTAACTAAGAAGAAAGTAAAAAAAAAAATTACAAAATCTTTAGGGCCTTTTTGAATGATCTTTTTCTCCTACAGTTGCAGCAAATATATCCCAAAAGCTGCTGAAATAATCACAATTAAATATCCAAATTTGAATCCATTTCATGCTAAGTTAAGGTCACTAAGGAAAAGAAAGATAAACCATGACATATTCAGTGGGGACATTTGAGCAGAGGTAGGCAATGCTAAAATATTTGAATAGCAAACTTCCTGAATCCTGATATACTTCTGATATATGCATACTGCCCAAAACACACACACACACACACACACACACACACACACACACACACACACACACACACACTGAAGGGACCAGCCTCCCCATTCTGGGAGGCTTTGATACAAATTTCTTATATTAATTAACCATTTTATTTTCTATATTTTGCTGCTTTGCCTGAGGCTTCCCAGGCACTGGGAGAACTGTCCCTTCCAGAGTGAGTCAGTTTCTAGAGATAAAAAACAACTCAATTAGGAACATATTTTTCAAGTAGAAACCAACTAATCCAGAAACCACACTCAACTATCTCCTTTTTTATAAATGCATCCTCCTGGCCATTATCTACCTGCCCTAGGCCAGGTACTAGAGAACTAGAGAAAGACTCTCTCCTGCAGAGACCACTGAAATTATTCAAATGAGCCAATCTTAAGATTGTTTGTCTCACCTGTTCCTTCCTAAGGAAGCCTCAAGAAGGGTTCTTTCCCAGAGTCCCCTCTTGCTCTGCCTCCTGACCACCTCTAGTGCTTCCTCATGATATTCTCCTTGATATGGAGGGCTCCCTTCTCTTTGGACTGTGTGTTATAATCTATCTTTTCAAAGGCAGCTATTTTCTGACCTTTTAGCCTTTTTATACCTTGAATTTACCATCAAAACACTGTATTTTAAAAGAACTCAGGTTCTTTCCTTAGAAACATTTGTTGACTCATTTCAGGGAATACCTCCACAGTGACTTTTCACCTCCAAATCCATAAAACATTAGATTAGAATTATGGCATGACTCAAGAGGAGATAGTACCCCAGATGTGTTATAGAATGTCACTAATTTCTATCAGTGGTCTGGGGAGTGTTTTATAGGTGGACTCTATAGACCAGAAAGAATAAAATAATATTGTTTGGGATGCCTATATTGATACGTATACTTACTTGGGATTTAGGATTCACTGTACTGAATTGAGTGACTAGGAAAAGCATAAGTAGGAGAACTTTAAACCCCCAAATTCTGCTTAACCTCCTTTTCCCTCCTCCCTTATCATTTTGGTTAACTGAATATTAAACTAAATAGTAGTAGTCTACAGTCATTGGCAAGCACCACCCAAACTTCACTCACTTAGAATCTCAAAGCTTAGGATGCCAGCAATGTTAGGATAGTTCTGTTATATCCAAAATGCTTACCCTATTAAAAAAACTCTTCTCTTAGGATGCCAGCAATGTTAGGATAGTTCTGTTATATCCAAAATGCTTACCCTATTAAAAAAACTCTTCTCTGCAATAGACCAAAGGAGACTCCATTCACTAAATTGTTAAGGAATTTGTTGGTAAAGGGGCCATAGTAACTGTCTTTTGTAAGCCAGGACTAATATTCATGGATACTGCAGTACTATGCAGCTCAGATGCTAAGGTCAGATGGCCATGTTGATTGATATGTCAGAAATTATGTGAGTGTGCTTAGAATAATCAGCTACTGAGCTGGGTGATGATCATAATTAGAGAGGCAGAGATCTAATGTGATAGTTAATTGATTATGAAGTATTAGGAATAAAATAGATTAGCATCATCATCACATTTAATAAATAAAGATGGAAAATTCTAGGTTTAATGGAGAGAAAGCTAACTAAAGTTGAAGTATAAGGCTTATGACAGATACATATTATGGTTATTTTTCTCATTTCTAAGCATATAATGGGAATAGATATACTTATTTACTAGCAAGATTTCTTCATACATTCTATTCTATCCATGATTCTGACTCCTGTCCAAAGAACAAATAAAATTCTAAGTCAATCTAGAAACGATGCAGAGAGTAGTACCAACCACAAATATTTAGAAGATGTAGCAATTCCTATCACACCCTCATTTAATTGCCTGTTGGCCAGTGCAAAAGAGAACCAGATCATGGAGAATGATTGTAGATTACTACAAAATTTATCAGATGATGATGGCAGTCACAGTCAAGATGCTGGAGACTGTATTTTTTTCAGAGTTAGTCAACACACACAATCTCTTCTGCGCAGGAGCTTTCTTTTGTACATTAATATCAGTAATATTGACATTTTTAGCATTTTTACTTCATCAGCAATAATATCACTATGCCCTTACTGTTCTAACTGAGAGCTACATCATGATAAAGTCAAAAAGTCTCTTGATCATGCTGATATCTCATTAGTCATATTTTATATTAATGACAGTGCTATAATTGGGTCTAAGTATGATAAGTTAATAAGACTTCAAAATACTTTAGTAAAATAAATGAATGCAAGAGAATAGATTATAGACACTGCAAAATTTCAGAGACTTGTCATATCAGGGAAATTTCCATGTGTTTAATAATGGGGAAAATATCTCAGAATATCCTCTTTAAAATGAAAGAAATTTTCTGGACCTTGCCTTTACTCACTAGGAAGAAAGAAGCTCAATGTTTTTGGAATTTTGGACATTTTGAGACAATATGCATCATATTTATGTGTGAACTTCTCTACATAAATTATAAATCTGATAGTTTTGGATGATGGCAAGAATAAGAAAATACTTTGTGGAAAGGAAAAGATGACCTGAAATTTGGATTTAATTAGTAAACCCAATAGTGTCAAAAGTGTCTATGGTAGAGAAAGATGCTAATGGAGCTTTTGGTAAGCCTCACGAGAAAACAGCATAGACCCCCTTTTGTTTAAGAGAAATGCCTGATCATTTCTACCTCTAGTTCTTCTACATTTGAAAAGCACCCTATCACTGTAATGGTCCCAACTAAAAACAGAATAGTTGAGGATTGCATGGCATATAATCATGCATCCCTACGTGCATGCATTCAACAAGGTGTTAGCTCATCTATTTAGTCATAAAATTGGAGGAGCCCAAGTAGTATGCAATTATGTAATGAAAAAAATTAAGCTGGGTCTGAATGGGTTTGGAATTAGAATGCACAGATAAATTAAAGAAGAATTAGACTCATGTGTACACATTTTCACTGCTTTGCCATATCACTCTCAACCTGTATCTTTGATCAGTGTGACTGCATGGTTAACATCTAATAAGGGCACATTCAAGAGTGAAAATCAGTACTCTTCATAAAAAAGATGGGGCAGTGGATTTAAATTAGTAATGTTCTGAGCAAACTGGGTTCTATCATGACCCAGATTATGACCATTTGACAGAGAACAAAATGCAAGAAAGGAAATGCATGAGTTTGGTTTACAGATAATGCACATAATGTTCAAACAGTAGTCGAAATTGGAAGGTTGTTACACTACATCCATGAGGAATGGGTTTGGAAGGCAATCCTGTAAGGATATCTCTTCACTTGGCAGACTTTGGGGACATGCTGGTGCATCACTTCTTATAAAGGAGATGTGGTCTGAGAAGCCTTAGCTAATTCACAGGTAGTAGGTAATTGCTTGGCAGGCTAATCAGGAAAATGGAAAAAATAATGGAAGATTCGTAATAGAATTTGAGGCAAGATATGGACCCCTCAAAACCAGAAAAGAAAATAAAAATATTTTGACCTCTGTAAATGCTTCAAGAGAACAGTCACTATGGGTGAAGTTCTGAAAAATGAAATGAAGCATATGGAACCCCATAGATATCAATCATCTAGGTGCTATCTCAATGGGACTACTAAAATGTGACCATGACAGCAGGGATAGGGGCTGTGTGTCAATTGTAGAAGAGTTATTTCCTCATTCAGGCTAATTTGGCTACTGCTGTTGCATTCAATTTGCCCAAAGTGAATGCCAAAGCTTTACTCTCAATTTGTTGTCATTCCTGTGGGTACTAAAGGGCCACCTGGTTATAGGTTTATTAGTTACATAATACGTTAAAAATTTTTAGTCTGTACATACATGTCTTGAATCACATACGCTCATTTTTTTGACCAAAACAATTCAGACAACTAATCCCAACAACAAAGGCAGGAAACTATATTACATGTATCACTTGTCAGGAGATTTGGCAAATCACATAAGCAAAAGAAGGATACTGGGTATAAACTTCTTATAAGGAAAAAAGCTGGTATCACTGCTAATAATGCAACCTTTCACAAAATAAAAGAAAGACCCCTCCACCACACATACACATTATCAGTTGCCATGTTATTCCATACAAAGTAATCTTTGATCAAGACACATATGTCAGAAGGAAGAAAATGGGTTCTAGCACATAGAAATTTTAAGGAAGAAAATGGGTTCTAGCACATAAAATTTAGTCTTGCCACATCTTTCAACACTGCAATGAGTTTGAAAGAATATTTTAATACTTTATAAGATTGGGGTGTCAATAAAAAGATGTATTCTGTGCCTTAAGTCATTGCTTAGAATATGGTGCAATTTCTCCCATGATGAAATGTACATATTTAAGAGTCCAAGAATAGAATTAGAAGTGCAGTGACTCATTTCATTATTAAAATACATAGCTTATTGGAAAGATTTTTACTACTCATCTCTCTTAGGAAGGGCTCTCTGTATATTTAGATACATGTGCTCTCACCAAGGAACAATAGCATGATTCCATTTAATTGAAAGCTAAGACTATACTCTGACCAGTTTATGCTTCCTCCTATTTATTTTGAGATTGGGGGCATAAAAGGTACATTGTATTATCTGAAATGACTGCTCCTATTTTCCAAGAAATGGCTTGTTGTACCACAATGGGAAGAAGGACAATGCCATGTACAATTAAGGACTAGGAGAACAAATTACAGTAAAAGAAGAAACCTATGATTACCAACTTAGGACTGATATCTGAAGTGAGGTGAAGTGAGAATTACAGCACTTATGTTTATGTTAATTCTGTCTTTTATTTTAATTCCTGCCATATTATATAAAAGATGTATTGAGAATTTTGGGTTCCATAGTGGTAGTTGCTATTTCACATTCCAGTAGCTTCTAGAACTCTGTGTGTCTTTTCTATTAAGGACACACATTTTTCACTTGAAGACATGATAAGAATAGATGCCAAAAAGGAAGAGGATAAACTGTGTAGTTGTATGAGCTGCTTCAATTGACATGTGAATATATTTATGAGAAAAAGCACAAAATGTGAAGATATTTTATTGTGTGTTAACACTCACAAATGAACACCCAACACAAGAGGTTTGAAATAATTCAGCAGGCAAAATGATTTGACAAATTAGCATCATCCAACCTCTGCAATGGCCATTGTTGGCAAATTGCTGTTAAGAGAGCAGCCACTGATGGAAATTAGGTAGGAGCTCAACAATAGGGCACACTTACACTGGCAAATGTCCAAATTTCTAGCAACAGAAACCAATGCTGGGCTCTCAATAAGATCCATCTCTAGAGTCCAGATGGAGCAGTATGTGTTGAAATTTGTCTTCCTTATCTTCATTTTGTTAGTTTCTCCAGAACAACCAGAATCCTAAAAGGGCTATTCACAGATATTTATGATTAGTACATACAAGAATACAAAAACTCAGCCTCTTACTTCAATACAGATATTTTTTCTCGAGTCAATGAAATGTGTAGAGAAGTTACATATATTCTTTACACAGAAGCTTTAAAAGCCAACACATAATTCAATGCCCTCCAAGATAGAATTTCAGGTGTCAGTTTGGCTGGGTTAAATGATGCCCAGGTAGTATGTAAAACATTATTTCTGGATAAGAAGGTGAGGGTATTCAAGATTGGTTAACGTTTGAACCAACAGACCAATTAAGGAAGATCTGCTCACCAGTGTTAGCAGGAATCATCTAATTCATCTAGGGCACCAATAGAACAGAAAGGCAAAGAAAGAAAAAATTCAGTCTTTCTTCTGGGACTGGAACATCCATCTTTTTCTGCCCTTGGACATCAGAACCTTAGGTTCTCTGGCTTTTGGACCATTGGACATAGACCAGCTATCTCATATTCTTAGGTTTCTGACCTTGTACTGAGAATTATACCACTAGTTTCCTTGGTTCTTAGGCCTTTGGACTCAGACCAAACTACACTGCCTATTTCTGTGTTCCTCCAGTTTGCAAGAGACAGATGGTAGAAGATTTCACTCTCCATTATCATAATAAATTCTGTCTTCTATACCTATCTCTATATCTATCTATACCTATTTATGTATATATCTATCTATTTGCTTCTCTGTGTCTGGGAAGAACTCTGATTAATACACCTTCTTTTTGTATTCCACCTTATCTACCAATATTCAGGATTGTCAGATGTTAATTATTTTGCTTAGATTGTGGGTAACATGAAACAGAACTTCTGTCTGTGTACAATTAACATATAACATAAGTGAGAAAGCAGTCTGTGTACATTGCATCCCTGAGACTGACCCTCTTCTATCAGTGATGTGCATCCAAAGACACTCAGCAACAACTATAGGCAAATGAAGCTGGGGAGAGAAGATGATCTTGTTGCAACGAGAGACTATATACAGTGAAAAAATGTGAGGGGTATCAGTACATGGATTTAAGGGAGATATGTTTATAAGATTTGTACTCAAGGTAGAGAATTTGGGAAGGTGTCAATAAGCAAACAGGTTTTTCTCTAAAAGGGGGTATTTCAGTAAGCAGGGACAAGACTATAACTTATTGTCTCAATTTTTATTAAAGTGGATGGAAGAACAGAGTAGAACCATAAATGATAATTAAGGAGCAGTTACTTATGCTATCCCTCTGCAGGGGATGTTGGACATGACCGTGGTTTCCAGACAGTTCTTATCTTTACCTGTACTCTGACATAATTGCAGAATGGTCTTGTTTTGCCTTGCTTTATCTTGATTAGAAAAAACTTCTTGAATTTTGGTTTTCTGTAAAATTGTTTACTTGAAGCAAGAGAACACCTTAGCAGTTGGAGCCTAGCCAGTTCTTCATTGACAGCAGTCATGAACTATTTCTAATTTTCTTTCTTTGCCAGCTGCCCTTTTTGACTAAGGCTAGCCAAAAGGTAGAACTTAAATCCAAGATTGCCAAATTGTTACCATTGCTAAACTTTTGGTGATCAGGAGGTTTTCCATATAACATCTCTATTGTTAATCTACATTAGGCCTTTCTAAGTTCTGTGTTGCAGGATAAGCTGTCTAATCAATTGACATGACTATATTTGTGTAATGCATTTAAAGCTCATGATAGGTTACACAGACTACCAATAGCCCAGGAAAATAACAGAAATAAGATTGTTAGTCTTCTTGTAAAACACTGTAAAGTGAGGAAACTAGATTATTTAGGTAGGCAATGAAAACATATCTAGAGATTCAGTTGAGTATCCTCCAGAGGTGAATGTTTCTTTGAGCCTGGCCATGAATTCTTCCATTTGGTTTACAGTGTTTAACAAATATGACATCCCCCAACACCCTTGATTAAGGTAACTAAATCCAAGGCTAGGTGATGTCCATGGCAACACTGACTGATGAATTTACACTGCATTGTTGGACTTCCAGAGAAATTGTAGATTATAAATGTACTATCATTGTGCCCCTGAGGGGCACAATTGTGTTGATGAAATAAGTTCATCTTCTCAATAAGCATAGATGAATTATTATCAAAAAATGAGTTTCCTTGAATAGAATTGGACAATGTCTGCAAACGCAGATAGAGTGTCTCTGGAAAGAATAAAATAAATGATAAGGAAAGCAATTTTTGATGTGGAATCAAGATCCAATATTTTTAAGAATAAAAGTTGGTATTAATTAAAGCAGTTGAGCTTAAGTACGAAAAGTAACTCAAAAAGAAATCTACCTTCAGAAATATTTAAAGAAGCATCTATTAAATTTTGTTAGCAGAATAATCTAGCCCTTAATTAAATTCAGAGCAGCAGTTACAATCTGGAAAAAGACAAGTGAGTTTAAATTTTTCTCTTTTTTTGTGGTACTGGGGTTTGAACTCAGGACCTACACCTTGAGCCACTCCACCAGCGCTTTTTCATGATGGGTTTTTTTGAGATAGGTTCTCACGAACTCTTTTTCCCGGGCTGGCTTCGAAATGCAATCCTCCTGATCTCTGCCTCCTGAGGAGCTAGGATTACAGGAATGAGCCAGTGTAGATTTACAGGCACAAGCCACCAGCACTCAGCTTACACTTTTCTTAAGTGGCAAAAGAAGATCTTAGAGTATCAAAAGTAACTAGATGCAGATCAGAGAGGACATACTGAGAAACATTTTAGTCAGTTACTAGAAGTTGTTAGACAAAGTAGACTTCAAACCTACATTGATCAAATGAGATAAAGAAGGACATTCCACACTAATAAAAGGGGAAATAGACCAAAAGGAAATAACAATTATCAACCTATATGCACCCAATGTCAATGCACACAATTTCATCAAACATACCCTGAAGGACTTAAAAGCATATATTAACTCCAACCCAATGTTTGTGGGAAACTTTAACACCCCATTATCATCAATAGATAGGTCATCCAAACAAAAAATCCATAAAGAAATCCAAGATCTAAAATACACAATAGATCAAATGGACCTACTTGATGTCTACAGAACATTTCATCCAACTTCTACACATTATACATTCTTCTCAGCAGCCCATGGAACTTTCTCCAAAACAGATCATGTCCTAGGGCACAAAGCAAGCCTCAACAAATATAAGAAAATAGAAATTATACCATACATTCTATCTGATCACGATGCAATAAAACTAGAACTCAACAACAAAAATAAAGAGAAAAAATATGCAAACAGCTAGAAACTCAATAACTCATTGCTTAATGAACAATGGGTCACTGATTAAATAAAAGAGGAAATTAAAAAATTCCTGGAAGTAAATGAAAATGAAAACACAACCAACCGGAACCTCTGGGACACAGAAAAGGCAGTCCTGAGAAGAAAGTTTAAAGCCATCAGTGCATATGTTAAAAGACTGAAAGATCCCAAATCAATGACCTAATGATATATCTCAAACTCCTAGAAAAACAAGAACAAGTAAATCCCAAAACAAATAGAAGGAGAGAAATAATAAAAATAAGAGCTGAAATCAATGAAATAGAAACCAAAAAAAACATACAAAGAATTAATGAAACAAAAAGTTGGTTTTTTGAAAAAATAAACAAGATCAACAGACCCCTGGCAAACCTGAATAAAATGAGGAGAGAAAAAACCCAAATTAGTAGAATCAGGAATGCAAAAGGGGAGATAACAACAAACACCATAGAAGTCCAGGAAATCATCAGAGACTACTTTGAGAACCTATATTCAAATAAATTTGAAAATCTTAAAGAAATGGACAGATTTCTAGAGACATATGATCATCCAAAACTGAACCAAGGGGAAATTAATCACCTGAATAGATCTATAAAACAAAATGAAATTGAAGCAGCAATCAAGAGTCTCCCCAAAAAGAAAAGTCCAGGACCTGATGGATTCTCTGCTGAATTCTATCAGACAACTAAAGAAGAACTGATACCAATCCTTCTTAAACTGTTCCATGAAATAGAAAAAGAAGGAAAACTGCCTAACACATTTTATGAAGCCAGTATTACACTTATCCCAAAACCAGGCAAAAACACCTCCAAAAAGGAGAACTATAGGCCAATCTCCTTAATGAACATTGATGCAAAAATCCTCAATAAAATAATGGCAAACTGAATTCAACAACACATCAAAAAGATTATTCACCACGACCAAGTAGGCTCATCCCAGGGATGCAGGGGTGGGTCAACATACAAAAATCAATAAGCATAATAAACCACATTAACAGAAGCAAAGACAAAAACCACTTGATCATCTGAATAGATGCAGAAAAAGCCTCTGATAAGATCCAACACAATTTCTTGATAAAAGCTCTAAGAAAACTAGGAATAGAAGGAAAGTACCTCAACATTATAAAAGCTATATATGACAAACCTACAGCCAGCATTATACTTAATGGAGAGAAACTGAAACCATTCCCTCTAAAATCAGGAATGAGAAAAGGATGCCCACTATCCCCTCTCCTATTCAACATAGTACTGGAATTCCTAGCCAGAGCAATTAGGCAAGAAGAAGGAATAAAAGGAATACAAATAGGTAAAGAAACTGTCAAAATATCCCTATTTGCAGATGACATGATCCTATACCTTAAAGACCCAAAAAACTCTACTCAGAAGCTTCTAGACACCATCAATAGCTATAGCAAGGTAGCAGGATATAAAATCAACATAGAAAAATCATTAGCATTTCTATACACTAATAATGAACAAACAAAGAGTAGGAAATACTCTGGAATTAATAGGTATAGGTAAGAAATTTCTCAGTGGAACCCCAGCAGCACAGCAACTAAGAGATAGCATAGATAAATGGGACCTCATAAACTAAAAAGCTTCTGCTCAACAAAAGAAATGGTCTCTAAACTGAAGAGAACACCCACAGAGTGGGAGAAAATATTTGCCAACTACATATCAGACAATGGACTGATAACCAGAATATATAGGGAACTTAAAAAACTAAATTCTCCCAAAACTAATGTACCAATAAAGAAATGGGCAAGTGAACTAAACAGAACTTTCTCAAAAGAAGAAATTCAAATGGCCAAAAAACACATGAGAAAATGCTCACCATCTCTAGCAATAAAAAAAATGCAAATTAAAACCACACTAAGATTCCACCTCACCCCTGTTAGAATAGCCATCATTAGCAACACCACCAACAGGTATTGGCAAGGATGTGGGGAAAAAGGAACCCTCTTACACTGTTGGTGAGAATGTAAACTAGTACAACCACTCTGGAAAAAAATTTGGAGGCTACTTAAAAAGCTAAACATTGATCTACCATATGATCCAGCAATACTACTCTTGGGGATATACCCAAAAGAATGTGACACAGGTTACTCCAGAGGTACCTGCACACCCATGTTTATTGCAGCACTATTCACAATAGCCAAGTTATGGAAACAGCCAAGATGCCCCACCACTGACGAATGGATTAAGAAAATGTGGTATTTATACACAATGGAATTTTATGCAGCCATTAAGAAGAATGAAATGCTATCATTCATTGGTAAATGGATGGAATTGGAGAACATCATTCTGAGTGAGGTTAGCCTGGCCCAAAAGTCCAAAAATCATATGTTCTCCCTCATATGCAGACATTAGATCAAGAGCAAACACAATAAGGGAATTGGACTTTGATCACATGATAAAGTGAGAGCACACAAGGGAGGTGTGAGGATAGGTAAGACACCTAAAAAACTAGATAGCATTTGTTGCCCTCAATGCAGAGAAACTAAAGCAGATACTTTAAAGCAACTGAGGCCAATAGAAGAAGGGGACCAGGAACTAGAGAAAAGGTTAGATAAGAAGAATTAACCTAGAATGTAACACACATGTACAGGAAATAAATGCGAGTCAACTCCCTGTATAGCTATTCTTATCTCAACTACCAAAAACCTTTGGTCTTTCTTATTATTGCTTATACTCACTCCTCAACAAAATTAGAGATAAGGGCAAAATAGTTTCTGCTGGGTAGCGAGGGGATGGGGGGAAAAGGGAGGGGCCTGGGGGGTTAGGGATGGGGTGGGGTAGGGGAGAGAAATGACCCAAACATTGTATGCACATATGAATAAAAAAAATAGAACTAAAAAAAAAAGAAGTTGTCAGAGTCACTAAGAAGTAAGACTTGTAGTAGAGTCAAAGGAACAAAAATAGTATATAACAATAAAACAATTAATTACATTTGTTGCATTGGACATCTTCAGTCATCAATATCATGTAACAATTTCAAGTGGAAACTCTCTGCCCCTGAAGCCTCTGGAGGACTCCCACCCATCTTTAGTTTAAGGGAAGATTGTAATGGATGCCTAGTTGGTCTGGCCTTCTTCCCTTCAGGCTTCACATATGGATATGAGTCAGATGTTTTTGTTGAAAATAAGAGATACACAATTAGATTGCAAAGGGCAACTGGCACATTATGGAAAAGGATGTAAAAACTTGTGAACCATTAGGGTAACAAAGATTTTCTTCTTTGATTTTTCTTTGGTGGTACTGAGGTTTGAACTCAAGGCCCCATGTTTGCTAGACAAGTGCTCTTACCTCTTGAGCCATTCTGCCAGCCCCAAAGATTGTCTTCTTGACCAATCTCTAGCCAGGTACTTCAAAGCCCTCTTCTCAACTAGACCTCAAGTTTGGCTTATAAAATCTATATACGCTTGGCTAATAGGTATATGAAAAATGTTCATCATCACTAATCATTGGGGGAAACTTAAACCAAAACCATAACGGTATATCACCTCATGCAGTAAAAATGGTTATCAAAAAACTAAAGATAACAAATACCAGAAATAATGTGGAGAAAGGGGGACCCTTGCAAACTATTGATAGTAATGTAAGTTAGTTTAGCCAATAGAATACACATAGTTTCCTCAAAATAATTTAAAGTACAACTACTATAGGATGCAGCAGCCCAGCTGTTAGGTATATATTAAAAACAAATGAAATTGAAATTGGTATTTTGAAGAGATATCAACACTCCCATGTTTACTGCAGCATTATCCACAATAGCCAAGAAATAGAAACAACCTAAGTATCCAACAATGGATAAATTAATTTAAAATATGTTGGATAGATACACAATAAAATTCCATTCAAACATAAAAGAGCATGAAATCCTGTCATTTGTGACAACATGGATATAACTATAGATCATGATGTTACTGAATAAGTAGGAAACAGAAAAACAAATACTGAACTATCTCATTTGTATGTGAAATCTAAGAAAGTCAGTGTCACAGAAGTCAAGGGTAGAATGGTATTTATCTGAAGTTGGGGGAGAGAAGCAGGGAAAGAGGAGTAGGGAGAGGTTGATCAATAAATATTAAATTATAGGTAGATGGGAGTGAGAAGTCCTGGTGTGTTACTATACAGTAAAATGACTATAGATAAAGATAATGTACTGTGTAGTTCCTAAAACTAGAAAAAATAATTTGGATATTTTCACCATAAAGTAACAAAAAATGTTTGAGGAAGATAGGTATGCTTACCCTGATTTAAACATCATACAATGTATACATGTGTTAAAATTTGACATGGTACCAAATAATTGTGTATAATTTTTATGTTCTCAAGCATCAATTAAAACAAACTTAAACTTTTCAAAATTCAAATTAAAAAATTTTCAATATGAGAAACAGAGGTTAAATGCATAAGGTTTCCAGCAAGTTATGGATATCTGTGTTACTTCAAATAGTCATCAAAAGATTGTATTTTTATCAGTTGTAGGGCAAATTCATAGCACAATATCCAACCACCTTTGGACATTATCTATCAGTTATAAAACAAAAAGTAATCTATGAGAGAAGAAACAAATTCATCTGTAGCTATTATTTACTCAACCCAAGTAACAATGTTTCTCTTGCCTTGTCCACACAGAACCAATCAGAACCCAGGTGCTGGGCGGAAGTCAAATACAAGAACAAGGCTTTTCCCTCAAACAAATATCTGAAACCTGTGATCAAAGATACCAAATGATTTACTTCATTCTCTTCAAGAGAGGTAATATTTTTCTTTCACAATGGAATATATTTTTTAAAATTCTACATATGTTTAGCACACTTAAAGAATAAAACTAAAGAATCTTAACATAAATGGTTTTCATTCACATCCCCCTCCCCAATAAAAGACTTAAACAATCACTAAATAAAGAGCTTATACATTTTAATCTTCCTTCTGTCCCTTGCACATGTAGTGAATTTTCTACAACACAGAAGTTTCTTTCTAGAGATTAGAAATTCATTCCTTTGAAATTCAATCATCAGGAAAAATAAGACAACTATCTTCCACTCTCTATGAGGATATAATCCTAACTTTTATAATTAACATCTAAAACTCAGGTTTGGAATAATGTTACTTACTATGACCAGTTCTGTGATTTTTTTTCATTTCTTTTTTTTTTTTTCATTTTTCTCTTATTATTCATATGTGCATACAAGGATTGGTTCATTTCTCCCCACTGCCCCCACCCCCTCCCTTACCACCCACTCCGCCCCCTCCCTCTCCCCCCCCCAATACCCTGCAGAAACTATTTTGCCCTTATTTCTAATTTTGTTGTAGAGAGAGTATCAGCAATAATAGGAAGGAACAAGGGTTTTTGCTGGTTGAGATAAGGATAGCTATACAGGGCATTGACTCACATTGATTTCCTGTGCGTGGGTGTTACCTTCTAGGTTAATTCTTTTTGATCTAACCTTTTCTCTAGTTCCTGGTCCTCTTTTCCTATTGGCCTCAGTTGCTTTAAGGTATCTGCTTTAGTTTCTCTGCGTTAAGGGCAACAAATGCTAGCTAGTTTTTTAGGTGTCTTACCTATCCTCATCCCTCCCTTGTGTGCTCTCGCTTTTATCATGTGCTCATAGTCCAATCCCCTTGTTGTGTTTGCCCTTGATCTAATGTCCACATATGAGGGAGAACATATGATTTTTGGTTTTTTGAGCCAGGCTAACCTCACTCAGAATGATCTCCAATTCCATCCATTTACCAGCGAATGATAACATTTCGTTCTTCTTCATGGCTGCATAAAATTCCATTGTGTATAGATACCACATTTTCTTAATCCATTCGTCAGTGGTGGGACATCTTGGCTGTTTCCATAACTTGGCTATTGTGAATAGTGCTGCAATAAACATGGATGTGCAGGTGCCTCTGGAGTAACAGTCTTTTGTGTATATCCCCAAGAGTGGTATTGCTGGATCAAACAGTAGATTGATGTCCAGCTTTTTAAGTAGCCTCCAAATTTTTTTCCAGAGTGGTTGTACTAGTCTACATTCCCACCAACAGTGTAAGAGGGTTCCTTTTTCCCCGCATCCTCACCAACACCTGTTGTTGGTGGTGTTGCTGATGATGGCTATTCTAACAGGGGTGAGGTGGAATCTTAGCATGGTTTTAATTTGCATTTCCTTTATTGCTAGAGATGGTGAGCATTTTTTCATGTGTTTTCTGGCCATTTGAATTTCTTCTTTTGAGAAAGTTCTATTTAGTTCACATGCCCATTTCTTTATTGGTTCATTAGTTTTGGGAGAATTTAGTTTTTTAAGTTCCCTGTATATTCTGGTTATCAGTCCTTTGTCTGATGTATAGTTGGCAAATATTTTCTCCCACTCTGTGGGTATTCTCTTCAGTTTAGAGACCATTTCTTTTGATGAACAGAAGCTTTTTAGTTTTATGAGGTCCCATTTATCTATGCTATCTCTTAGTTGCTGTGCTGCTGGGGTTTCATTGAGAAACTTCTTACCTATACCTACTAACTCCAGAGTATTTCCTACTCTTTCTTGTATCAACTTAAGAGTTTGGGGTCTGATATTAAGATCCTTGATCCATTTTGAGTTAATCTTGGTATAGGGTGATATACATGGATCTAGTTTCAGTTTTTTGCAGACTGCTAACCAGTTTTCCCAGCAGTTTTTGTTGAAGAGGCTGCTATTTTTCCATCGTATATTTTTAGCTCCTTTGTCAAAGATAAGTTGCTCATAGTTGTGTGGCTTCATATCTGGATCTTCTATTCTGTTCCACTGGTCTTCATGTCTGTTTTTGTGCCAGTACCATGCTGTTTTTATTGTTATTGCTTTGTAATATAGTTTGAAGTCAGGTATTGTGATACCTCCTGCATTGTTCTTTTGACTGAGTATTGCCTTGGCTATTCGTGACCTCTTGTGTTTCCATATAAATTTCACAGTAGATTTTTCAATCTCTTTAATGAATGTCATTGGAATTTTGATGGGAATTGCATTAAACATGTAGATTACTTTTGGAAGTATGGACATTTTTACTATGTTGATTCTACCAATCCATGAGCATGGGAGATCTCTCCACTTTCTACAGTCTTCCTCAATCTCTTTCTTCTGAAGTGTATAGTTTTCCTTGTAGAGGTCTTTCACATCTTTTGTTAGGTTTACACCTAGGTATTTGATTTTTTTTTTGAGGCTATTGTAAATGGAATTGTTTTCATATATTCTTTTTCAGTTTGTTCATTATTAGTGTATAGAAATGCTAATGATTTTTCTATGTTGATTTTATATCCTGCTACCTTGCTATAGCTATTGATGGTGTCTAGAAGCTTCTGAGTAGAGATTTTTGGGTCTTTAAGGTATAGGATCATGTCATCTGCAAATAGGGATATTTTAACAGTTTCTTTACCTATTTGTATTCCTTTTATTCCTTCTTCTTGCCTAATTGCTCTGGCTAGGAATTCCAGTACTATGTTGAATAGGAGTGGAGATAGTGGGCATCCTTGTCTCGTTCCTGATTTTAGAGGGAATGGTTTCAGTTTTTCTCCATTAAGTATAATGCTGGCTGTAGGTTTGTCATATATAGCTTTTATAATGTTGAGGAACTTTCCTTCTATTCCTAGTTTTCTTAGAGCTTTTATCATGAAATGGTGTTGGATCTTATCAAAGGCTTTTTCTGCATCTATTGAGATGATCAAGTGGTTTTTGTCTTTGCTTCTGTTAATGTGGTTTATTATGCTTATTGATTTTTGTATGTTGACCCACCCCTGCATCCCTGGGATGAGCCTACTTGGTCGTGGTGAATAATCTTTTTGATGTGTTGTTGAATTCAGTTTGCCATTATTTTATTGAGGATTTTTGCATCAATGTTCATTAAGGAGATTGGCCTATAGTTCTCCTTTTTGGAGGTGTCTTTGCCTGGTTTTGGGATAAGTGTAATACTGGCTTCATAAAATGTGTTAGGCAGTTTTCCTTCCCTTTCTATTTCATGGAACAGTTTGAGGAGGGTTGGTATCAGTTCTTCTTTAGATGTCTGATAGAATTCAGCAGAGAATCCATCAGGTCCTGGACTTTTCTTTTTGGGGAGACTCTTGATTGCTGCTTCAATTTCATTTTGTGTTATAGATCTATTCAGGTGATTAATTTCCTCTTGGTTCAGTTTTGGATGATCATATGTATCTAGAAATCTGTCCATTTCTTTAAGATTTTCAAATTTATTTGAATATAGGTTCTCAAAGTAGTCTCTGATGATTTCCTGGACTTCCATGGTGTTTGTTGTTATCTCCCCTTTTGCATTCCTAATTCTACTAATTTGGGTTTTTTCTCTCCCATTTTAGTCAGGTTTGCCAGGGGTCTATTGATCTTGTTTATTTTTTCAAAGAACCAACTTTTGGTTTCATTAATTCTTTGTATTTTTTTTTTTTGGTTTCTATTTCATTGATTTCAGCTCTTATTTTTATTATTTCTCTCCTTCTATTTGTTTTGGGATTTGCTTGTTCTTGTTTTTCTAGGAGTTTGAGATGTATCATTAGGTCATTGATTTGGGATCTTTCAATCTTTTTAATATATGCACTCATGGCTATAAACTTTCCTCTCAAGACTGCCTTAGCTGTGTCCCATAGGTTCTGGTAGGTTGTGTTTTCATTTTCATTGACTTCCAGGAACTTTTTAATTTCCTCTTATATTGCATCAATGATCCACTCTTCATTAAGTAATGAGTTATTTAGTTTCCAGCTGTTTGCATGTTTTTTGTCTTTACTTTTGTTGTTGAGTTCTACTTTTACTGCATTGTGGTCAGATAGTATACATGGTATTATTTCTATTTTCTTATATTTGCTGAGGCTTGCTTTGTGCCTTAGGATATGATCTATTTTGGAGAAGGTTCCATGGGCTGCTGAGAAGAATGTATATTGTGTAGAAATTGGATGAAATGTTCTGTAGTCATCTACTAGGTCCATTTGATCTATTGCATATTTTAGATCTTGGATTTCTTTATTGAGTTTTTGTTTGGATGACCTATCTATTGATGATAATGGACTGTTAAAGTCTCCCACAACCACTGTGTTGTCGTTTATATACGCTTTTAGGTCTTTCAGGGTATGTTTGATGAAATTGGGTGCGTTGACATTGGGTGCGTACAGATTGATGATTACTATTTCCTTTTGGTCTATTTCCCCTTTTATTAGTATGGAATGTCCTTCTTTATCTCGTTTGATCAATGTAGGTTTGAAGTCTACTTTGTCAAAGATAAGTATTGCTACTCCTGCTTGTTTTCGGGGGCCATTGGCTTGGTAAATCTTCTTCCAGCCTTTCATCCTAAGCATATGCTTATTTCTGTCGGTGAGATGAGTCTCCTGTAAACGACAAATTGTTGGATCTTCTTTTTTAATCCATTTTGTCAAATGGTGTCTTTTGATGGGTGAATTAAGTCCATTAACATTAAGCGTTAGTACTGATAGTTATATGGTGATTACTGCCATTTAGTTGTCTTAGTTATTTGAAGGTTTGATTGTGTGTACCTAACTTGATGTTACTCTCTACTGTCTTGCTTTTTCTTTTCCTGTGGTTTGGTGCTGCCTGCCTGTTCATGGTTAAGTTGGGTGTCACTTTCTGTGTGCAGGATCCCTTGCAGAATCTTTTGTAATGGTGGCTTTGTGGTCACATATTGTTTTAGTTTCTGCTTATCATGGAAGACTTTTATTGCTCCATCTATTTTGAATGATAGCTTTGCTGGGTAGAGTATCCTGGGGTTGAAGTTATTCTCATTCAGTGCCCGGAAGATCTCACCCCACGCTCTTCTTGCTTTTAATGTTTCTGTTGAGAAGTCTGCTGTGATTTTGATGGGTTTACCTTTGTATGTTACTTGTTTTTTCTCTCTCACAGCCTTCAATATTCTTTCCTTAGTTTCTGAACTTGTTGTTTTAATGATGATATGTCGTGGAGTAGTTCTATTTTGATCTGGTCTGTTTGGTGTCCTGGAGGCCTCTTGCATCTGTATGGGAATATCTTTCTCTAGATTTGGGAAATTTTCCGTTATTATTTTGTTGAATATATTACGCATTCCTTTCGCTTGCACCTCTTCTCCTTCTTCGATGCCCATGATTCTCAAGTTTGGTCTTTTGATGGAGTCAGTGAGTTCTTGCATTTTCTTTTCACAGGTCTTGAGTTGTTTAATTTGTAGTTCTTCTGTTTTTCCTTTAATTACCATTTCATCTTCAAGTTCTGAGATTCTGTCTTCTGTTTGTTCTATTCTGCTGGATTGGCCTTCCATTTTGTTTTGCAGTTCTGTTTCGTTCTTTTTTCTGAGGTTTTCCATATCCTGACAGTTTTCTTCTTTATTGTTGTCTATTTTTGTCCTGAGTTCATTTATCCATTTATTCATTGTGTTCTCTCTTTCACTTTGGTGTTTATACAGTGCTTCTATGGTTTCCTTTATTTCTTCTTTTGCTTTTTCAAATTCTCTATTTTTATTGTCTTGGAATTTCTTGAGTGTCTCCTGTACATTTTGGTTGACCCTATCCAGTATCATCTCTATAAAATTCTCATTGAGTACTTGTAGTATGTCTTCTTTTAAATTATTCTTGTGGGCTTCATTGGGTCCTTTGGCATAGTTTATCTTCATTTTGTTGGAGTCTGGATCTGAGTTTCTGTTCTCTTCATTCCCCTCTGGTTCCTCTACTAATTTTTTGCTGTGGGGAAACTGGTTTCCCTGTTTTTTCTGTCTTCCCGTCATTGTTTTTGGTGGTGTTACTGTCCCTGTACTGTGTGTAATTAAGTATTTTCTAGCTTGTAATAATAACAATGGTAATATTTAGAATGGAAGAGCGAGCTGAGATGGAAAGCAAGAAGTTAAAGAAAAGGGGAAAACAAATACACAGACAAGAGGGAGAAAGCAGAACAAGGTATCAGACAAGAGAGTTTCAAAGGTATAAACAGGGAGTGTTAGTGTACTAATCGACAGTAAGCTGAACAGACATTAGAGAGACAGAGAGAGGATTGAAAATCAAAGATAAAAAAAATAAAAAATAAGTAAATGAAAGTAATATCTATATATAAAAATGAATTAAAATAAAATGGAAAATAAAAATTAAAAAAAACAAAACCAAAAAACTTCCAAGTTTATATGCAATGCAGTTTCAGTCTTAATAATTTGGGTGTCCGTCTCAATCTCCAGTCCTGGAGATGGTGCCTCAGATGTTGTTCTGTAGTTGTCTCATCAAAGGGGATGCATAAAGTAGAACAAAACTACACACTCACACACACACACACACACACACACACACACTAAAAAAAAAAAAAAAAGGAAAGCCCCACCAAGTGTCCCCAGTTCAAATGCAATACAGTTTCAGTAAGTTTTTTGGCTTGCAGGTGTAATTCGGTTGTTCTCTCATCAAAGGTAGGGAGAAAAAGAAAAAAAAGCGTCTGGAGGCAGTTCTGAGAATGGTATCTGCAACTGTGGCTTGCCTGCCTGCTGCTCTCAGCCTGTAGCTGGCGGCGTTATTTATGCAGATCTCTGGGATGAGCTAGCACTCACCTGGTCCCACAGGCTTTGTTTGCTCAGAGTTCTCCTGTGTGAGACCCTCTGCTACAGGCTTTCCCCTTTCCAAGCACTGGGAAAGGTGACACTGCCCCGCGTTGTCAGGCCTGCATGTTTATTTACAGTTCATGTGGGAGGTGGGTCTTCCCCCCTCTCCTCTGAAGTCTTCCTCCCACTGCCACTTTCAGCAGCTTTCCTGCTCCTGCTTACTCGGCGGTGCTGCTGCTCCTGCCAGCCGCCATGTTTGTTTACAGTTCACGTGGGAAGTGGGTCTTCCCTCCTCTCACAAGCTTCCTGCTCCTGGTTGCTCCCGCCAGAGGCTCTCCAGCCCGCCCGGCTTGTTTATTTACAGTCCCGGGAAGGATTCCCTTCCCCCAATCTTCAGCGCTCAGGGCGCCCCACCCTCTTTCCAGCGTGTCTTAACTGTTCTTATTGCTTATTACTCAGTTTCTCTTTTTTTCCCGGGTGGAGGTCAGTCTGTCCAGGGGGCTATGCTGCTCTGGCCCAGGCTTGTCTGTGGGGCTACCGCGGTACCACGAAGCTCACCTGGTCAGCGTCTTCCCACGCCGTATGGGCGCCGGCCACTGGCGGCCCCGGGGGCCCTCCTCGTTTCTCCGTTTAACGTGAAGTGGAGATTCTCTGCGCCGGCTGGAGATGTGGAAGAGTCAAAGTTATGCCTTTTCTCGGTGATTATGCCTGCAAAGTGTGTCTCCAGCGTCTCTCCAAGATTTCACTATAGGAGGCTCGCTTTCTGCTTCCTACCTCTAGCCGCCATCTTGGAATCTCCCGATTTTTTTTTTCATTTCTTTGACCACTGACATCTCACTTGCAACCTTTCTGCTCTCTTTTTCTTTTCAAACACCCAGTCACCTCTGTACAAATCAAAATTGAGTCCAATTTACACTGAAACTATCTCCCTATTTCCATAACATGCTACTGATTAAAAGTTACCCTCGACATTTTAATTCATGTTCAGCTTTGTTTAATTTTGACAAGGAACCATAAAATTTATTTTAACAAGGACACAAGGATCATTGACAAATTAATTGTCCCAATTCTATTAAAAAGAAAGAGGAATAGATGAAATTTCCCACTAGTAGTTCTTTAAATTTTTTTAGTAGTACTTTAAGGCTTATTACTGACTTTTTAGTATTTGGCAATCTAAGGAAGTAATATTATCCAATAATAATTTATTACAAATTTCCTTAAATAATAATGAAGTTGAGTATAACTTCATATTAGTATAGGCCACCTATGGTTTTTTTTTTCTCTTGTAAATTTCCCATTCATTTACTTTGGTTTTATATTGGTTTTATGTTTCTAATATTGATTCATAAACGTCCTCATTTTTTTTATATCATGAATTTTTTTTTTGTGCTGGGAGGGAACATTGTGTCACTTACAAAAATTCTTACAATATATCAAATATATCACATTTAAATTCACTCCCTCCATCATTCTACTTTATCCCTCCTTTCCCCATTCCTGGAATAGTTTCAACAGGTATCACTTTTTCATTTACATACATTGGTACACAGTATTTGTACCATATTCACACTCCCATACCCTTTCCCCATCTTTCCCCCTGTATCATGAACTTTTTAATGAAGTAAACATTTCAATTTCAGTAATCTCGATATTCCACTGGAAAATGAAAGATTTAAAATGTTCATAAAATCTCAAATGTTTTTAAGTTTCAATAGCTTTGCGTAAATAGCAACCTTACAAGTAGAACTTTTTTTATTAATTTATTCATATATCCTCGACACTAATTTTTCTTTCATATGCATTATACATACCTTTAAAATATTTTTATAGTGTTGTTAGATAAACAGATGTTGTTAGCGCCAATGTAGTCAAATTCATCAATCATTTGCTTTTGGATTTATCCTTTGTGTTTTGTTAATGAGGTCCTCCTTCTGCTTGGAAAAAGCACACGCATATAGAGGTGTATCAGTGTATGTGTGAGGGTGCATGTGTGAATGTGTGTGTATGTGTGTGTCTTAAGTCTTAGCTTCATGGCCAGGATCAAATTATTGGTCTTCCATTAAAATATCTGCTAATCAGAGAAGCAGATATTTGTTTCTCTGCTAAACTCTGGAAGCAATTAGCATAGGAAACAACTTCCTCAGTAGAATTCAAGCAGCTCAGCAACTAAGAGAAAGGATTGACAAATGGGACTACATGAATTAAAAACAAAAGAAATGGTCATCAAAGTGAGAGGCCAGCCCCAGAATGGGGGAAAATCTCCCATCAGACAAGGTACTTATAACCAGACTATACAGGGAGCTCAAAAAACTAAACTTCCTAAAAATCAATGACCCAATAAAGAAATGGGCTACTGAACTGAACAGAATTTTTTCAAAGGAAGAAGTCCAAATGGCTAAAAAACACATGAAAAAGTGTTCACCATCCCTAGCCATAAAGGAAATGTAAATCAAAACCACACTAAGATTCCACTTCACTCTTGTTAGAATAACTACTCTCAAGAACACCAACAACAAATGTTGACAAGGATGACAGGAAAAAACAACCCTCATACACTGCTGGTGAGAATGTAAGCTAATACAAACACTTTGGAAAACAATATGGAGGCTCCTTAAAAAACTAAAAATAGATCTGCCATATGATCCAGCAATACCACTCCTAAGGATATACAGAAAGGAATATGAGTCAAGTTACAACAAAAGCACCTGCACACCCAAGTTTATTGCAGCACTATTCACAATAGCTAAGCTTTGAAAACAACCAAGATATCCCACTACTGACAAATGGATTAAGCAAATGTGGTATTTATACACAGTGGAATTTTACTCAGCCACAAAGAAGAATGAAATTTTGTCATACACAGGAAAATGATGAAACTGGAGAACATTACCTTGAGTAAATTTAGTCAGGCTCAGAAAGTCAAAAGCTGCATGTTCTCCCTCAAATGCAGATTATAGACCTAAAACAAATGCAACAATATTATGGGACACAGGTCACACTAAGGGGAGGCTATGCACGGGAGGGATAGGGCAAAGGAAGGAAACCAAAAACCTGAATGTGTTTGATGTACCCACTGTACAGGAATGAATATAGAATCTTAAACTGGCAGGGACCACCATAAGAAGGGGACCAGTGAAGAGTGAAGAGGACTGGTAGAGATGAACCAGTTGGGGTTGTAATACATATATGCATGGAAAAACACAAGGAAGCTCCCTGTGTGGCTATCTTTATCTTAAACTAGCAAAAATACTATGTTTCTCTTTTTATATTTATGTTTTTTCTTCTACAAAATCAGAGAACAAGAGGGAGGAACAGGTTCTTCTCAGAGGGCAGGGGCAATTGGCACCAGTGGGAGGGTGGAGATGGCAGGGAAAGGTGTAAGAGGATGAATCTGATGCAAAAACTGTATACATATATATGTAAATGCAGAAATGATACCTGTTCAAACTGTTACAGGAATCAGGGGAAGGGGATGAAAGAGAGCAATGGAGGGGTGTAGTCAAATATGATATATCTGATACATTGTAAGAACCTTTGTAAATGCTACAATGTACTCCCACCCAGCTGCTAACACTCTCCATTTATTAAGATGGCAATTAATTAATGCTTTAAATTGAACAAGAGAAATGGATAACTAAAGGGAAACTACACAAGAGCATGAATCATCCATAGAAGTCGTGTAAGTGCAAGACACTTGTTAATTTACTTCTAGAGAAATAAAAGTAAAGAGTTTCAGTAAAATAGGGAAAATAATGTAATAAACAATAATTATTTTTAGCCAACAAAAGGAGGTTTGAGTTGCCATAATAGAATACCCAGCCAAGAGCTATAAAACAATGAGTTAGTCTCAGTACCCTAGTTTCCTTCAATATTAAGCATGCTTTAAAAATACCATAAAAGTTTGTTTTACTTCATGTTTTCTCTGTATCTCTCTTCTGCTTTCCAAATAATATACCTTATGTTAAGACTTATTCCTTTTATGATCTAAAGCCTACAAATTCATTTCTTTCAAAATAATTGTCCAAATTCAATAACATTCCAATCAAAAGTAAAATAGGTTGTATGTGTATATACGCATGCATGTGTATGTACATAAATCGATTAATGTATTCCAAAACTTATGTGAAATACAGAAATGATCAATTATTCCTATTATGTGTACCACCCAACCCCACTTATTTTCACTGAAGAAAAATTGAGGTTATGAGTTTGATTCATATTTTCCTAATATTTTATATTGCTTTACTTGTATTACATAAAACGTATAAGGAGAAAAAGAGTAATACTATGTTTGTGAGAGGAAAAAAAGACAATTGGTCTCAATAATTAAATACTGCATAAAGATACTATGTTATCTGTTTATTATTCTAATCACTAAGAACATAAATTTTTGTAGAGTATACCAAGAAATCTAGACAAGAACTTTTGTTGGATTCTAGGACTATTCCAAAAAGGTCAAGACTTTTGTATTTATAAAGTGTTTCAAAACAGCTCAAAGTATCCATAGCTCAGTCTGTTTTTTTCAGTGATCTACTTTTGCCCATTTTTTGCCAACATCTCAACTCTTTATTCATCTCTGCCCCAGTGACTGGTTCTCATATCATTCAGGGGGAGTAAACATTATGGCTATGTCAACACCAAACAACATGTAAGACACAGTATTCATGATACAGTGTGTTCCATCTATTTCTTTAACAGCAGAAGGCAAATAACTTAAGATAGAATTGGCAGCTAACACAGGAGTGTGAAATCAGTGTTGGCATCAGGAGGAGAGTTTTTCGTATTGCTTCTTAGTCATGCTCTGTTTTGCCTCTCACTGCGTGAGTGTAAAATATTCTTTTCTTTTTTTCCTTTAATAGGTGTTACAAAGAGTCAATTTTCATGCCATGCTCTTTGTTGAATTCTTGAAAAATGTTTAAGTTGAATAGAGATTTTGAAAAAAGGCTTCTCTGTGTGAACTAAACGTTATTTTATATCAGTCACATTAGAGTTCTTATGATTTTCCAATTTGTGCAATCTGCAGAGGAATTTAGCATCAAAAGATGGAAGGGCCATGTATTCTGACAGTGTTGGCTGTTTAAATTGCCATTTTCACTATATTTACATTCTTCAAACAGTATTGACAGTAACAGTACAAGTTGTCATAAACACGGGGCATTGCATTCAAAGAAGAGTTGAATCCAACTGACTAGAATAGCTCTGCTATTCTTCATGAGTTTATTCTGTTGCATGAGAAATACTGACCTTGGAGGATAAGGAAAATTCATTGGAAGAATCTATGTATCAAATTCAATGAGTAGAAGTACAAGTGGATATGTTATTAAATTGAAGAACCTTTCAGTTCTGCCAGAAACATAAGTGAAAGATAAATAACGGAAAGGGAAAGCATGCAGAAACATGAATGCATTTTTTAAATTTTCTTGACCTCTAAAATTGGTCATCTGATGAGCAATGAAGAACACTAAAAATTTAGCAAAATAGAAATAGATGCTCTAAAGTCTTTACAAATATATATAAATGAATTAAATAATGCTGAAATTGAGGTAGAAGGAGACATAGTCTAGGAAGCTCGGCACCACAGAAAAAGCAAAATCCAAGTGAGATAGAAATAGTTACCTGAAGCTTGTATGATTGAATGAGTTGGGGGTTCTATAGATCTGTAGATCCTACCACTTTCTTCTTACTTAATATCAACACAGGATAGAACTTATATAGGTGCACAGCCATGTTGTCTTGTGGGCTCAAGTTCTGCACAGTAAAATGTCACAGAAACAATCATGTTTAGAGAAACTAAATGCCCACTTTCAGGATGACCTTGGGATGGAACATCTTTAGCAGCCTGCTACTTAAATTTTGAGTTTTTACAGAACTAACACTCAGGAGACTGGGAGTTAAACAAGGACTTGTTTATTTCTCACTTTATTTATTCATTCATTCAAGAAATACCACTCTGTGACCAGAAAAGTAGAGCTACTCATTATACTGGACAACTAAGTTTTATATATCTATATATCTTTTTCAGTCACAAAGAACAATGAAATTTTGTCATTTGCAAGTAAGTGGTAGAACTGGAGAACATCATCTTAAGTGAAGTTAACTAGGTCCAGAAGGCTAAAAGCTGCATGTCTTTTATCATATCTGGAATATAGACTTAATACAAATACAACAACATTATGAAAAACAGGTCATGATAAGGGGAGGTCATACAAGAGAGAGGGAGGGTAAAAGAAGGAAGTTAAGAATATGGTTGATGTACTCTCCATACAAGAACACAAAAGTAATGCTAAGAATATTTCTGTATAGCTATCCTCAACTCAACTAGCAAAAATGCTTTGTCTTCCTTGTTAGGCTTGTCTCTTTTCTTCAACAAAGCTAGTGATAAAGGCAGAACAGGACCTGCCTAGAACTGAGGGGGGTAAGGGGAGAGAAGGTGGGGGAGGAGAGCAGGGGGGGAGAAATGACCCAAACAATGTATGCACATGTGAATAAATGAATAATAAAATAAAAAGAAGAATTTTTAAACCTGTTGAAACCACCATAAGAAAGGGACTAAAGTAGAAAAGAAAATAGAAGGGATGAACCAATTTGGGTTATCATACATTTATACATGGAAATAGCTCAAGGAAACTCCCTGTGTAGCTATCTTAAACAAACAGTCATTTTGTTTTCTTTTACAAAATCAGAGAACAGGAGATTGAAACAGATACTAGCGGAAAGAGGAAGAAGGTGCAGAACGGGCATGAAAGAGTGAGTATGATGTAAATACTTTGTACACATGTATGGAAATGGAAAAATGATACCTGTTGAAACTGTTCCGAGAACAGGGGCAGGGTGGGATAAAGGGGAGTGGTGGAGGGGGTGAATTCAAGTATGACATATTTGATATATAGTAAGAACTTTTGTAAATGCCACAACATACCCCCAGCACAACAATAAAAAAAAAAGTATGGAACTGGTTGTAGAATTGCTCCTTTTGAAGAGTAAATCAAACATGCTTTCTCAAAATAGCCCAGTTAGCTGATATCTGTTTTTACATAAACAAAATTAAACACTCCCTTAGTAACTTTTGGTAGGATTTCCTTTGGTTAGAAAGAACCATATCTTCTACATATCTTGAGTGACAAATATATTCTGTATTGAGTGTTGTGAAAGTACACTATGAGAATCTGGGTTTGTTTTTTCTTATATTCTTACACAAATTGTTTCTCAAATACTGATCTGATGTATAAATATTAGTTGCGTAGTAGATATACAATAGAACACAACTAAGTAATTAAAAAGCAAGTCTTTTCTAAAATACTGAATAACATACATCAGTTGACAAAACAAATAGCAAAAGACTTCTGACTCAAAAGACTACTGTTATAATTATTTCATTCATTCACAGCTGAAGAGCAAGCAAAACTAATCCACCTCAGAGTAGTGGTTTTCCTGGGATAGAGAAGATTGAATGGAAAAAGATAAATGGAAACTCTTCCATGATGGAAGTGTTCTGTACATTATAGAGGTATATTTTCGTGGGTTGCTGTATTTGTTGAAACTCTAAACACCATACTTAAAAATTTGTGTATTTTATCACATGTAAGTTATCAATTAATAAAGAATAGGATGCAATAGGAAAAGGCCAATGTGAATACTTCCATGGGGGCTTGCCCACCACATAAGTAATGTTAAAGTAAGAAAGAGCTCAATAGCCACTTTTTTTTGATACAGTCTCACTATGCAGCCCAGGATGGCACTGAACTCACCACTCACCATCTTCCTGCCTCAGCACCCCAAGTGCTGTGATGACAGCCATACACTTCCACACCTGGCCCAATATCCATTTTTTATAAGGGGAAAAGAGCAACCAAATTTCTCATAGATTAGAGGTACTAATATAAACTGATAAAAACCACTTTGCAAAAGTGTCTGGCTATTGAACATATGTGTCTCCTCTGAACAAGAAATTTATATTCATTCACCAATTGATCATTTTTTTCCAAAAAGGCTCAAAAATGACCAAATGCCACCAAGAATAGCATTCATAGGTAAATTATGATGTACATACAGAATAAAATTATATCCAATAAAGAATAAATGGTTTGACTATATACAACAATATTGATGAATTTCCCAAACATAATTTTGAGCAAAAGAAGCCACATAAACACAAAACTACATAATATGTAAATTAAAAGGTATCAGACATAATGTACAAAAGCCATTCGAGCTGATCTACACCATAGAGACAAGTAAGGACGTGGAGTGGAGATGAAGGAGTAAGAGTGACTAAGACAGTGGAGATTCTGAGGTGTTGAACCAGAAGGAGGCTTTGGTCACACAAATGTAGTCATTACATGGAAATTTATCAGTTTGCTTATATAATATATATGTGTGTACACTACACTGTTTAAAAAACTAACTTTTGAGATGTTAAACTTTCAACAACATGAAGAAATTTTTTAAATTCTAACCTAGAAGAAGTGAACAGCTCATTGACTACTGTAACTTGGTCAGTCATCTTTCACAGATTTGAAGACAATGTTGTTTTAGAAAGAAATTTTGAGATGAATTAGGTGGGCTAGAAAGTTGTCTTGGCTCCAACTATAGTTAAAATACAAATTTATCTAGTTATTTACCACTCATAGGCCTTAGCATTTATACCTATAAAATGAGGGAATTAAGTCAGTTGATCTATATAATTATACTCATCTCTAAATATTCTTTGAATATGTTATGCAAGATAAATATAATCATGTCAAATATGTTGTTTTCTTAAACAAATAGAAATATAGAATGGCAACATAGTGTTAAATGCTTTTAATCCATTGTAAACAATTTCTTCAGTATTTACCAGAAGGGAAAACAATTTGACCTTAGCAGTAGCTAACATTTTTATTAAATTGTAAATGAAGCCTATTGAACAGCAAAGGAAACCTCAAGTTGCTTAATGTCAGCAACATTTAAGTGGGCCCCTGTTCCTCAAAATTTTAATGTGACTTCATTGTATAAGGTTAAAATACTTATGTAAGGCTTCTGTTTAGAAGAATAATTATTCCATTTTCATTTTTATGATTTTGAAATGCCGCATTAACTGCATTGGTATTGATTCAGATAATAAAATGACAATCAGTATTCAATGAATTGGATAATTTTCTTATGAACATGACAGCCCTGTATCTATCTGCTTTTATATCCATGCTTTTATTTTAGCTCCCAGGACACCTTTCTTTCACAAACCATTAAGTTTCTCGGTGTGCGAAAGCTTTTGGATTATTTAGCTTATCATAATAAAACAGTCCATTAGTGTAATCTCTAGAAAAGTTAGGCCACATCTGAAAAATTTTTCATTTATTCCTTCTTTATAGTAATAAAACTATCTGTTAGATCTGTAAATGCATGGACAAACATTCCAGGAAAAAATATCAGGCATCATGACTTTTAATTTTTATTCTCATTCCCAAACCAATGGATTTATATAATGTGATTCTTTTATTGCCAAAACAGAACAATAAAAGTCTCCGTATTGAAAACAGTCAATGTTAGTAAAACAATAAACTTCATGGAATAAGAATTATAAACTTTATAACAGCCATCTATCATGAGTTTTAACTTTTGAACACTGCAACCCATCTTTTTAAGCAGTAGATTGTTGCCATAAAACTTATGTGACTCATTCTGACCTTTCCTTCCCATTGCTTATGGGAGATTTTAAAAGATTTCCAAGGCACTTAAGGCAATAACCTATCAACATCTCCATTTGAAATTTTTCATGAGAAAACTCATCCTCTCAAATACATTTTCCCTGTTTGTACAAAGAACTCAATTTATATATTCTTTACATTTTACAGAAATGGGATATGTGGCTGTTTGGGTAGAACTTTTACTCATTTGCTTCAAGATTCATCCATTGTAAGGCAAACCTGGGGCACACCTGTAATTCCAGCACTTGAGAGACTGCAGCAGGAGGAGTTTAAGTTTATGACCACCCAGGGTTACACAGCAAGTCTGAGGAAGGCACCCTTTGGGTGACAAGCAAGACCATATCTCAAAAAGGAACACAGAAAGAGGAAAGAGAGACAGAGAGAGAGAGAGAGAGAGAGAGAGAGAGAGAGAGAGAGGAAAAGGAAGGAAGGAGCTTCAAATGTGCTGTAAGTTGAACAACCTTCAACTAAGCACCATAGTCAAACCCACACCTCTCACAGCTAGAAAACAGAAATAGCTCTGAACTCTGATTCTAATTTATTTTCTAATAGTTCATTCTACAGAAAGAAGAAAGATTGATAACTTGTAAACTCACAGCAAATCAAGTCATTCCACTGCTTGAAACAGTCCAATGACTTCCTGAGGAGTATTTTTGCCTCCAATAAGAAACATGGCAACATTCAAATACTTGAAACTATCACATGGGGGCAAGGGTAGGATGCTGGCACTGGCCTCTAGTGGTCAGATGCTATGCTGACCACATTCCAGATACCCAGGACAGCTTCACAATAAGGAATTATCTGAGCTGGGTGCAGGTGGCTTGCACCTGAAATCCTAGCTACTCAGGAGGACTGTGGTTTGAAGTCAGCCCAGGCAAATAGTTTATGATAGCCTGTCTTGAAAAAACCCAGCACAAAAAAAGGGTTGTGGAGTGGCTCAAGGGGTAGACCCAGAGTTCAAAATCCCAGTCACACACACACAAAAAAAGAGTTATCTGTCCCTAATTTTCAATAATGCCAAGACTAAGAAACCCTTAGTTTCTTAGGATTTCACTTAGGATATAATGTAGACTCCTTAAGTTAGACTGTAAGACTCCACATGACCTTCGCCCACCGCTCTGATCTCATCTCCCATTTTCTAAGCTTCTCACTATGCTCTAGCCATATATCTTTTTCCTTAACACCTGAAACTATTTCCTGAAATAAAGCCTTTGAAATTGCTCTTCACCGAATGGAATGCTGTTCCTCAGAATTTTTTCCCATCATCCAGGTCTCCTTTAGTCATTCAATCATTTAGTGATTGAAACCATCACAACCACAGGGTATAGAAATGGTGATGGGAAAATAGTGTTTCAGAAGAGGAGCTTATGAGAACATAGAATGAAAAATTGATGATAAAGAAAATGAAAGGATTATAGACCATCTTTGTAAATAGGAGATGCTGAATAGCTGAGATGTGTAGTGCATACAATCACTGATGTTATGTGATGTTCTCTTTAATGGTTCAGCAGCCTGGGATTGGAAGTGCCATACATAAATGTTAACAACATGGTTGGGAATTGATGGGTAGACATTGCAGGATGTCAGTAAGAGAACTGAAGATTCCATTGGGATGTAAATTGAATTAAGAGAATGGCAAGGGAAGTGAAGAAGGATTATGCAGTATGGAAAACATCAAAAGAGAGGCATTGGGAAGCATATTATTGTAAAGTACAGTGTTCAGTTTCCTTAGGGAAATGAGTCATAAAAGCAAAGGTATAGAGGATATGGACAGAGAGGTATTCCAGAGATTTAGGACTTAAAGTCAGTAATTCCTATTAATGTTCAGATACAAACTATAGCTCTTCCAGTGAAGACAAAAATAGAATTAATGCATAGATTAATCCATACAGCTAAAAAGATTTTTTTAAAAAGATTATATACAGAGGTGATAGAAGAAGGACCATCACATTAATATTTAATTCCCCAATGATGATAACAGGAGATAGGGATGAGGGAGGTATTAAGTAAGACTGAGGTTCTTGGGAGTGAATTCACATTCATTAGTGGTGGCTGCCTGGAACACTTACTCTATTGAGAATTGTTCTAAGTCTGAGTCCAGGCTCAACAGAAAATGTGATCTATGAGGCTGGAGAGAAGAAAATGTGGTGGCACCTATTCTGGGTATTTGTCATTGTTATGACAAGGATTGTCTTAGGAATTGAATGATTACGAAAAGCATAGATGCTTTTAAACTTATCTCCAGGTTATGTCTATAACCCTGCTGAGTACCCCAGGGTATTCAACTTCAGAACTAGCAACACAGTGCACGTGAATTGCTTCTCCTGATTGCATGGCTGCATAGTAGCTGTGATTGCAAGACTGTATTATATCACTTCAAAATTCAAAATTTGAAGTACGGTTTCTATGGAATGTGAATGGCTTTAACACTAATTTAAAGTTGAAAAATCATCAAGTCATTGCATCATAAGTCAGGGATCATTTATGTAATAAAAAAATCTGTGACCATCATAGGCTATACTCAGGACAAAGCTGATAATTAGCAAGGCTATGTAAAGGAAAGTGGGGGGGGGTGGACAAAGAGAACACTGACTTTTTTCCAGATCATTTGCAATGGTGGTGATGGCAAAAGATGATTCTATGTGAGAAAATTGATGGGGAATTAATCAAGTTGGAAGTGAATAAAGAACACTTAAATTTAGCTAAGTCAGAGAAATTAAGTGGCATTTTAAAGAAATGCTTTATGTAAACCAAACACTTCGGGGAACTTGTAACTTGAAGCCTTATTGGAGTGGTTTTCAATGTGAAGAGCTAGGTTTCTTCCCAGTCTAAGTATGATGTAACTGTGTGATGAAGAGCCTGTGCAACATTTTCTCCTCTCGACATTCTCATCAAAGATGAAGATAGAAGCTAGGTTTTGTTGAATTATAAGGGAACATCTCCCCCAGATATCCTTACCTTCCAAGTGAGAGTTGGATTTGCACAACAGTTATCAGTAAGCCTCACTACTTTTCTGAAACTGTTTTAAGGTTGTTTTGTGTTGATTTCCATTACATAAATGCCATCAAAAGAAAGACGTAGGATTTGATTATCAGTTAAAATGTCAGTGGAGCTGAAAAACCAGTGGGTGGAAAGGCTCGAGAGCCACTTATGATTTTAAAACTCAGCAGACAAAACTAGATGAGTAAGGAAATGTTCCTTTTAAACGTCACATTAATTTTGTTATCTAGGGTAAGAGAAATGATATTACAGATGGATCTTCCAGTGTCGAGATTACAGTTGCTCATAATTCTGATGTCTTTATAAAACACATCACCTGCTATAAAGAGAATCTGTACTGGATACACTTAGAGTATCTCACATCAATAAAAAAAATGGTCATAAAAGACTTCTGCATTTTATTAACAGAGATGTGGTGAGGTTCATGTAAAATGAAAAATAATACTCTATCAGCACCTAGGAAACAATAATATTAATGTTTTTGATGAACATAATTTATAATAGAGTAGTATAATTTTTCTGGACATAAAGATATCATGTAATGAGGCCATCCCTGACGGTACAGACTTTGTTTGGGAATAGTAATTGTTTTCAAGCTTTTCCTTAAACTAGATTAGATTCACATATGTTTCTATAGCAGTGATAATTGTTTCTGAGTCCTTGGGACCCCTATCAGTAAGCCCTTTGTTTGATCCTGCATTGTGTGGATTTTAAGGAAGACTCATACTTACTCAACTACAGGAGAAATGTACTTGGCCATTTAGAAGTTATACTTTAAATTCCCAAAAGATAAGAAGAAGTCTGTTATTTTTAGCAGCTTATTCTCTCATCTGCACACTACTCAAATATACACCATATGGATATAATTTTCCAAGAAATAAAGCATTGAAATTATACATAGAGGCAAAACACCCTAGAAACACCATTATTATAGGATAAAATGAAATAGAATTTATGTAAATAAATTTTTATATTACATTGCTTATAATTTTATTACTTAGTCTCTAGTCAACATGGACACTAAACTAAGAGCTACATATCTATCTCATCAGAATATCACATACACCCATTTTCTTTAGAAATTTTTATGTAACATATTCTAAAGAAGGCAGTTTGAAAATTCAAAGCATATTAGATTCAAAACACAGAACAAAAATAATGAAATGCAACTTACAATATTGAAGATTCATCTGAAAATTTAAAGATTTCATAAAACTGAAAAAAGTAAACACAAACACAAAAGATCAGAATTTCAACTCACATTATGATTCAGTTAAAAATCAAACATTAGGGAAGAACTGTGTACTCAGAGTCCTTGCTGATTTGCAAATGTAGAAATTCATTTCTTGGTTATGTAGTGAAAAATAAGATTCAGATAGTATGAAAGATAATTATCAAGTGTTTGAATTGTGTTTTAGTTTAAAGGTCTATTTCCAAAGTTAATTAAGTACTCTTTTCTGTCTTATTGGTGATCACTATTAATCAGAAATAATGAATGTATAGTTAGTTCAGCCGTTCATAATGGTGTGGCAACCACTGACACCAACATTTACGTGGCTCACATAAGCATCTGTCACTCATGCTACATGACCACTGCAATTTGACTTAGCTTTGTTCCTGTCATGGTCATTCATGGCCCAAGCTGTAGGAAAAGCCTTTCTTAAGAGACATCCACATGGGACAATATAGGGCTCATGGAAAAGAAGATAAGGTCAGTAAGGAAAAGATAAGGCATCAGAACCAGTAGGGCAGTAAAATCCTGTCTTGGGAAACAATAACCTATAGGAAGAAAAGTAAATGTATGAGCTATAAATCAAGCTATGTTTACTATAGTAATCTAATCTTTACCTGACGCTAACCTGAAGGAGGAGGCAGGGAATCTGGACAGAGCTATTAATACGAACACAGTTTAACTATTTCTTTATTCTAAACTTCTGCCAATCTCTTAGATAATTAAGTTTTCTTATTATTTACTACCTCTATTTTCAATTAAATCCATCATCTCTTGAGTTTATGCCCTTTCCTTATAGCCCAGCTGTGTTTTCTGCTTATGTCCTTAAGGCAAAAGTTTGATTGACTTCACTGGTCTCTCCTACATCTGGCTAGACATTCTTGGTCTTACTCTCTTTTGAGCATATGGAATGATATGTTTATGTCCACACACGTAACAATTTTTTTCTTAAAGTCTATTTAAGAAATAGGTTTTCTGGAGCAAATACCTCATGATCAATAATGCACTATTAAGAAATAGAGTTCTGAATATCTGCAGTTTAATGTCTTCTGTTCATAATTTTACACATAAACTCTGAATGTGGCCTGTTTTGTTGATCTCTCTTTGTATATCTGTGCCCAAACTTACATACCAAATTATTTAGAAGGATTACTTTAATAGAAAATGAATAATGATTAATACATCTGTAAACAATTTTTCTAAGCATTCAGTACTGGCAGATATTTTATAGGAGAAATTAAGAAATATAAAATATTAAAATTGTACAAGACTAAGTGATTTGTTGATGTTTCTAACTGAGTTATTGTAGTAGGACTTTTTTTTTCATTAGAATACACAAAGTAGTTTAAAGAGAGGAGAGTAACTTCTCCCATCACTACAGTCTGCATTCTCATCAGTTGGAGAGGACACATCCAGTAACCCCCAATGACAGAAAAGGGCTTTCTGCAGGGCAAGCATCACTGTGACTCTTCACCTAGACATCCTATCTTCGGAGATCAAAAAGCTTTTTTTTCTGGACTTCAGAGGACCTGCTCAGAGTCTTGAGTTACTATTACCTGTTGGAAGCATTTGCCCCATGTCAGAGGAGAGGAGTGAGTTTTGCCTCTCAAATGGAAGAAGTGGGGTAGGTTGTAAGATAGTGATGCATCCTTTGTTATGAGTAAAAGTCATCATTCAAAGTGATGAAGACACCCAGTAAGCACATGATCTATGTGTTACTCCTGGCTTAATGGCACAATGTTTTACTGTGGTTTTTTTTTAAGTAGGAGAAACAGTCTAAATAATGAAAAAATATAATAAACATGTAACAAATAGACATTTATTAATACTTTTTTGTGTTTTATGTACTGTACACAACCGTACGTGCCATACTTTCATACCACTTGTAGTGCAGCAGGTTTTACACCAGCAACACCACAATCAGGTAGGTAACACACTGAGCTAGGTGGCACTAGATTGTAAGAATTATTCACCTCCATTGTACTCTTACGGGACCAATGTGGTACATGTGGTCAGTCTCTGACTGAATTGTCATCATTACACCGTGCAGGACTGTACTGCTAATGATGAGAAGGAAGACGTGATATAGTACTTACTATGTTTCAGGTTCTGTTATGACAGCTAGATATACATTATGTCACTTAATCCTTTCAATAATATTATTGTTTTCATTTTACGAATGAGCAAAATGAGGTCCAGTGAAGCAGAATAACTTGCCCTAAGCCACAAAGTCAATCATAAGGATGGGACATGAATTCATATACCCAGGTTTTAGTCACATGCTCCATCCTTCTACATCACATCCGTTACTCAATGTCTTCCAGTTGTAGAAATGTGTCTACTCAGCTCAATATCATTTTCAAAGTCAACAGGGCTATTTAGAGGGCCATACATGCAAACATCTTGCCTCCTCATTGTGAGTAACAAGTCTCTCTGTTGGTTAATACTTGTTGAGGGTTTGAAAATAAAGACTAAGAATAGGAATAAATTCACACCAGCATTCAAGTAAATTAAACTGTCCACAGAAATGACGTACAGCGTTATACAAGCAAATGTAATTTGCCTTGCCTGCATATATTTTCATATAATGTAATGAAAATGAAGCATAAATATCATTGCTTACTAGCTAAAGTTTGATACATTTCAAGAATACAGAAAAAATGATCACATTTGGCAGGCAAAGCTGTCAATATGGTTCAGAGACATTTGTAGACGGTTTCTGAGATGATCTGGAAAAATGATAAATACAAGTGTACTTAAATCAATATAAATAAACACTAAGGCACTCTTGTGGATCTCAGAATTTCTAAGTATCTAAACATAATTGGATTCTGTTATTGTTTTTCTATTATTGGTTTTCAAAAAAGTGGCCATTTTAGTAAAAGAACTATTTGGTTATTGAAGATGAAACGAAAGTTATCAATATAGCACAGAGTTCATTATAACAAGCCACTGAAGAATGTAATTGACTCCACAAATCAATAAAAAAGGTAATACCATTCTTCTTCAGGTACCAAAACAATCAGTTTTTACTTTTCTATTTCCTCAGCAAAGTGGTTTTGGTGCTTTGTTATTACTGTTGTTTTTGCCATTAATACTAGGTAAAATAGTCTTTCTGTCTTTCCCTTTATCTTCTTGAAGTTTAATGTCTTGCTACATTTACTTTTGTCCTTTATTGGAGTTTATAATACTTAATCCCTTTTTTCACTCTTCAGAGTCTGACTCACATAAGACATCTTTCTCTTGATTATCTGCCTCTGAAAAAAACCATGACCTCCCCACTCACATACTGTCCCCCAAACTAGTTACCAGAGTGAACATTTGCTAGTTCTTTGTGAACTCTTTAGTAGACAGTTTTTATGTTTTAAAACTTATATTACAAAAAAATAAAAAAAAACATATTACTATCTTTATCTCAAATTATAAATAGATTATGATATTCTGATCCTCTTTCTTTTCATTCTTTTCACTTAGTGATTTATCAATGTCAGTAACATTCTTACCTTTCCACATGTAGTATTATAGCTTGAATTATTTTAAGTTACATAATAATGTACAAATTTTACATATATCATGCAAATATAAACTTATTTACAAGTGGATATAG